>NC_073378.1:30223877-30361377 GCF_028641065.1 Leucoraja erinaceus | reverse complement strand
CAGGATCCAGTGGCATGGAGTCTAAGACGACCGGAGACCCTTTTCTGCTGCAGCCTTCATCCGCCTTCCCAGCCGTTGTGACGCTCCATTAAGGTCAGCCATCGTCCTCCGCCTGTTCCACCGTTGAGGTCTTGGTTGGATTGCTCTTTGTCAGAGACCTCCCTCTCGACTTTACCACCATAGAAACATAGAAACATAGAAAATAGGTGCAGGAGTAGGCCATTCGACCCTTCAAGCCTGCACCAACTTTCAATATGATCATGGCTGATCATCCAACTCAGTATCCTGTACCTGCCTTCTCTCCATACCCCCTGATCTCTTTAGCCACAAGGGCCACATCTAACTCCCTCTTAAATACAGCCAATGAACTAGCCTCAACTACCTTCTGTGGCAGAGATTCACCACTCACTGTGTGAAAAATGTTTTTCTCTTCTCGGTCCTAAATGATTTCCCCCTTATCCTTAAACTGTGACCCCTTGTTCTGGACTTCCCCAATATCGGGAACAATCTTCCTGCATCTAGCCTGTCCAACCCCTTAAGAATTTTGTAAGTTGTAGGGCCATGGGTGGCCCTACCAGGAGCATAGCTCCAGACAGCATCACTCTCAGGATCTCAGGACCACACAAGCTTCTCCACCACGACAAGGTGACAATCCACAGAGAAGGATTAGAAGAGACTGGGAACAAGAACTAGCTATAAAAATGTCAAAAGAGAGCTGGGATAAACACTTACTACATGTGCATAAATGCTCGATCAACGTACGACATACTCTAATTCAATATAAAACATTACATAGACTATATTATTCAAAAACTAAAATAAATAAACTTTTCCCCAATGTCCCACCCATTTGTGATAAATGTCAGTCACGAGAAGCTAACACAGCGCACTCTTTTGTTTTTTGTATAAAAATCCAAACATTTTGGAACAAAATATTTGAAATCTTCACAAAATCATTTAAAATAAAACGTACCAAAAGCAGAATGGATCATTTTTGGAATATCAGAAGGTAACCCCGAATTAAACGTGTTTCAAAAGAACTTACTTAATTACGGGCTAATAATGGGAAAAAAGCTTATATTCAGATTTTGGAAAAATGCTCCAATACCAACAATAAAAATGTGGATTTCAAACATGTTCGAAACACTACACTTGGAAGAGATGAGACTGCTCTTAGCAGGCAAAGCAGATCACTTGCTAAAGACGTGGTCTGCATTTATGGAACTATTACAAGCATAAGGTGCAATAGTAATTTAAAATATAAATGGTACCAAGATCTGGTAACGGGGGGTATAAAATATATATATTTTTAAAAACACGGTTGGTATATCCTTTTTTGCGAGTTTTGTGTTATAATAGAGCGATTGTTTTTCCTTTTTTTTCTTTTCTTTCTAGGGTCTTATTTCCTCTCTTTACTTCCTTCTCTAACTTCCTCCCTAAGGGGCTTTCTTCTCCCAACACTTTCCTGCACCTTCACGATTCTTGCTCACTTTCCTTACTTCTTTTATTTCTATCTTTTTTAAAGCTCGAAAAACGAAGTGGTACAACATAATGTAATAAGATATATGTGATGTGTATTATTGTAATTTACTGTACTTCTAATAAAAATAATTTTTTTTAAAATTAAATAAATAAATAAATAAAAAGGATTGCATTATACACACTGTAGTGACTGTGGTAGCCATAATTCAGTATGTTATATCAAAAACCAGTTACCTTTAAATTTTATCTGCCTATAATTATGTGGGTGGGATTTACACGTAGTCTGAGGCGTGTTTGTGGCTGGGATTCTCGTGCAGAGGCCCTACTAGTCTGAAGAAGGGTTTCGGCCCGAAACGTTGCCTATTTCCTTCGCTCCATAGATGCTGCTGCACCCGCTGAGTTTCTCCAGCTTTTTTGTGTACCTTCAATTCTCCAGCATCTGCAGTTCCTTCTTAAACCCTACTAGTTAGTTTAGTTTGAAGAAGCATGGGGGAGAGGTCACAGCTTTCCACCATGCACGAGTTTGGCCACGTGTAAGATTAAAATGTATTTGTACTACAATAATGAAACTATTAATCAAGAGACTGTGTTTGGAAGATTTATCTTTTGACGGCATTGAATGTCTCGTGGAGAGCTCGTGAGTGCGTGGCGATTATCTCCTGAACCCCTGTCTTCAATCATAGTGATTAAAGGAAAGATTCCTTGAACGAGATAAAAATCTGTCACTATAGTGATATCCTACACACCATGCTAGTTCCCTCAACTAGATTTCCAATAACATCGCGTTTGCTCTGTTGACAACAGAATAACGGAGTGTACCAACCCCGTAATTATTGATGTTGCACAAATGGTATTTTGTACAATTTTCTGTTATGGTTTTTACACATTTTTATCTTGATCGAGATGGAAAACTTCCAATGCATCATTTATGTTTTGCTCTCCTGGTAACAACTTAGAAATATATTTATTACTCTTGGTTGCTTTTTATATTTTCATGTTAAATAATAAAGGGTTTAATTTTGATTTTTTTTTCTCCAAACCATCAAAACACAACTAGCCATAGTTGCCATAGAGGGAGTACAGAGTACATCACCAGACTGATTCCTGGGATGTCAGGACTTTCATATGAAGAAAGACTGGATAGAGTCGGCTTGTACTCGCTAGAATTTAGAAGATTGAGGGGGGATCTTATAGAAACATACAAAATTATTAAGGGGTTGGACAGGCTAGATGCAGGAAGATTGTTCCCGATGTTGGGGAAGTCCAGAACAAGGGGTCACAGTTTAAGGATAAGGGGGAAGTCTTTTAGGACCGAGATGAGAAAACCATTTTTTACACAGAGAGTGGTGAATCTCTGGAACTCTCTGCCACAGAAGGTAGTTGAGTCCAGTTCATATGGCTATATTTAAGAGGGAGTTAGATGTGGCCCTTGTGGCTAATGTGATCAAGGGGTATGGAGAGAAGGCAGGTACAGGATACTTAGTTGGATGATCAGCCTGATCATATTGAATGGCGGTGCAGGCACGAAGGGCCGAATGGCCGATTGGCCTACTCCTGCACCTATTTTCTATTTTTCTATGTTTCTATGTAACTAGACACAAAATGCTGGAGTAACTCAGTGGGTGAGGCAGCATCTCTGGAGAAAAAGAATGGGCGACGTCAATACGTCGTTGAACATTTCAAAATCCAGTGGCGACAAAAGAAATGTTGCGACACTTGAAGAAACACCGCGCGTCAATACGTCATCACGTCGCGTTACCGCCGCATCACGCCGCAAAAGTTTCGGTGACCTGATACGTCAGTCAATGATGCCGGCAGTCGCCGAAAAAATCGGCAAGTGGGACAGGCCCTTTAACCAGCATCTGCAGTTCTTTCTTGAACGCAACTGGATATTGGCTTGGGTACATTGGATGTGGAGTGGATGTTTCCACTAGTGGGAGAGTCTGAGACCAGAGAGCACAACCTCAGAAAAAAAGGACGCACCATTATAACCATATAACCATATAACAATTACAGCCCGGAAACAGGCCATCTCGGCCCTACAAGTCCGTGCCGAACAACATTAGAAAGGAGATGAAGAGGAATTTCTTTAGTCAGAGGGTGGTGATTGCCAAAGAAGGATGTGGAGGCCGAGTCAGTGGATATTTTTAAGGCGGAGATCGACAGATTCTTGATTAACCTGCCAAGGTTCACTGCAATTTTTTTCTTATACTGTTGGGTGGCACCGAACAGGCCAGTACGGGTGTCAGTTGTTACGGGGAAAGGCAGGAGAATGGAGTTGAGAGGGAAAGATAGATCAGCCATGATTGAATGGCAGAGTATACACTAATGGGCCTGTCCACTTACGCAACTTTAAGGCGACTGCCGGCACCCGTCATAGGTCGTTGCAGGTCGCCGAATATATTCAACATGTTGAAAATCCAGAACAAGGTACGATTCTTTGGGCAACTACTCACGACCATACAGGCTTCACCCCGCGACATGTCACCAGGGTGTCTCCTGTATGGTTGTGAGTCGTCTTCTCAGTCGCCCAAAGAGTCATAGCTTCTTTCTGGTCGCCGTTGGATTTTCAACGTTGAAAATCTTCATCCAAAAGTCGTGTAAGTGGGACAGGCCCATTAGTCCGTCTAAACCTACCTGATCTCACGGTTGCTGAACACTTTAGCTCCCCCTTCCATTCCCACACTGACCTTTCTGTCCTGGGCCTCCTCCATTGTCAGAGTGAGGCTAAATGCAAATTGGAGGAACAGCATCTCATATTTCGCTTGGGCAGCTTGCACCCCAGCGGTATGATCATTCTTTAGGGAACGGGGGTTTCCCTCTCTCATCATAGATGAGGCCTCACTCGTGTTTCCTCGGTACCCCGCAGCTCTGCCCTTGCTCCCTCTCCCCCTAGTCACAACAGAGTCCCCCTAGTCCTTACCTTCCACCCCATCAGCCGTCGCATACAACACATTATCCTTCCAAATTGCCGCCACCTCCAACGGGATCCCACCACTAGCCACATTTTCCCATCTCCACCCCTTTCCGCCTTCCGCAGAGACCGTTCCCTCTGCGACTCCCTGGTTAACCCATCACTTCCCAGCCAAACCAACCCAGGTATCTTCCCCTGCAACCGCTGAAGATGCAACCCCTGTCGCTATACCTCCTCCCTCGACTCTGTCCAGGGACCCTGACAGTCCTTTCAGGTGAGGCAGAGGTTCACTTGCACGTCCTCCAACCTCATCTACTGTATCCATTGTTCAAGATGTGGACCCTTATACATCGGCGAGACCAAACGCAGACTGGGCGATCGTTTCGCGGAACACCTTCGCTCAGCCCGCCTGAACCAACCTGACCTCCCGGTTGCCGGACACTTTAATTCCCCTTCCCATTCCCACACTGACCTTTCTGTCCTGGGCCTCCTCCATTGTCAGAGTGAGGCTAAACGCAAATTGGAGGAACAGCATCTCATAGTTCGCTTGGGCAGCTCACAGCCCAGTGGTATGAACATTGACTTCTCTCACTTCAGGTAGCCCCAGCATTCCCTCTCTCTCATTATCCCTCCCCCACCCAAGTTGCACCAGCTTCTCTTTTGCACCCAACAAACAGCTGACAACGGCCTGTTTCCTTTATCATCGTTACTTTTTTTTCATCTCTTTCATTCATTGTTCTTTATCTCTCCACATCACCATCTGTATCTCTCGTTTCCCTTGTCCCTAACCTGTCTGAAGAAGGGTCTCGACCCAAAACGTCACCCATTCCTTCTCTCCAGGGATGCTGCCTGTCCCGCTGAGTTACTCCAGCGTTTCGTGTCTATCTTCGGTATGAACATTGACTTCTCTAACTTCAAATAACCTTTGCCTTCCCCCTCTCTCCATCCCCCCCTTCCAAGTTCTCTGACAAGTCTAACCATCCTCGTTTACATTTTACCTCTGTTTGCTTTGTTGTCGTTACCTTCTCCTAGCTAGCAACGATCTATTCTACATGTTTCCTTGCTCTCCATCCCCTTTGCTTAGTTTTCACACCTTGCACTTCCTTATCTCTGTATCTCCCTCTCCAATGTCCCTTTGGGGAGAGAGATCAAAGGGGACGAAGATCAAGGAAAATTATTCCGTTCCCCCCACCCCTGCCCCCACTCTCCCCCTCTCTCTCTCACCCCCCCCCCCCCCCCCCACCCCCACTGTTTCTGCGCTGTATCTCGAAACTAAACAAAACTAAACTGTGAGAAATAAAGCACCATCGATCCTGTTGGATGCCTTCAATTTTTCAGCAAATGATTTGAAAACAATTGTTGCTTTTATGGAAATGTTCTGTGCCGCACCCTACTGTAAAATGTTATTGAGTACTTGTTGTTCCCACAGTGCGGGTGAGAAGGAATGTGAGCCTGACACGGAGTGGTGGGAAAGTCCCCTTGACTTCTGAATGGTTGTTCATGCCATGGGGAATTCCACCCCTGATTTCTTTCCTATACTTCTCTTGGCATTAGAAACATGATTCAAATGATGATTAACACGGAGTCACTGTCCAGCTGAGTTTAGTTTAGTTTAGTTTAGTTTGAAAACGGGCCCTTCGGCCCACCCAGCCTGTGCCGACCAGCGAGCTGTCATACACTAGTTCCAATCTACACCCTCGGGACAATGTACAGAAGCCAATTAACAGGCAAACCTGCACGTCTTTGGAATGTGGGAGGAAACCGGGGCATAAGGTCATATGTCACAGGAGCAGAATTAGGCCATTCGGCCCATCGTGTACTACTCCACCATTCAATCATGGCTGATCTAGCTTTCCCTCTCAACCCCATTCTCCTGCCTTCTCCCCGTAACCCTTGATGGCCTACTAATCAAGAGCACCCGGAGACGGTCACGGGGAGAACGTACAAACTCCGCACAGACAGCACCCGTAGTCAGGATCGAACACGGGTCTCCAGCGTAGTGAGGCAGCGACTCTACCGCTGCGCCACCGTGCCGCCCTCGAGTCATAGAGTCTCACAGCGTGGAAACAGGCCCTCCGGCCCCATTCGACCATGATTGTCCCATCTAAATTAATCCCATGTGCGGCCATCAATAGCCACTGGCATCAATAGAATCTCAAAACAACACCCAGAGACACAGCTCTTGTTTATGCCGCAGCTGAGTACTGCACACCCGTATGGAGTAGAAATAGACACAAGCTTGAACAGCACCTTGTGGACCATCACTGGGTGCCTTCAACCTACTCCTGTCGAGCAGCTCCCTATACTTGCAGGCATTCCGCTCTCAGGGATCTGAAGGCAAGCAGCAACTCTGGCACTGTCTCGTCGTGCCATGGACCCAGATCACCTCCTCCATCATGCCATCAGCAGAGAGCAGAGGCCACCCCGACTGAAGTCCCTTCACCCCTTTGCTCCACATGGTAAACCACTCCTCGCATCCATCCAGCCAACTGAGACCAAAGCACACTGGATAGCCACCAAGTGGTCACAGGAGTGGAAGGCAACCTCATCTCCATTACACAGCTACATCTCTTCACCAGATAAAAGCTGTCCAGGGTCTGACCTCCCCAGAGGAGCATGGGTGAAGCTCAACAGACTTGGTACTGGAGTTGGGCGTTTCAATGCCAGCATGTGGAGATGGGGGCTCCGCCAGAGCCCAGCCTGTGAATGCGGAGCAGAACAACAGACAGCCAACCATGTCATCTCTGGGTGCCCGCTCTACCACCCATCAAATGGAGCTCAGGGCCTGGCAGACATTGACGCCAACAGAGACAACAACCTGGCTGCTCAACACCCAACTTGAGATCCAACTATTCCTTTGGTTTATGTTTCATTCGCAAGAAGAGTCACAGAGACACAGTCACAGTCATACAACATGGAAACAGGCCCTTCGGCCCAACTTGCCCACACCGACCAACATGTCCCATCTACACTAGTCCCACCTGCCTGCGTTTGGCCCATATATCCCACTAAACCTGTCCTATCCATGTACCTGTCTAATTGTTTCTTAAACGTTGCAATAATCCCTGCCTCAACTACCTCCCCCAGCAACTCGTTCCATACATCCTTTGCGTGAAAATGTTACCCCTCAGGTTCCTATTAAACCTTTCCTTCCTCACCTTAAACCTATTCCCTCTGGTTCTCGATTCCCCTACTCTGGGCAAGAGACTGTGCGTCAACCCGATCTATTCATCTCATGGTGCTTTTACCCTCTGAAGTCTTTTCTGTGGAGCTGGATAAGCAAGCTATCCACTGTGGCAGCTGAGACACAGAGACACAGAGTCACAGTCCCAGAGTCACAGAGACACAGAGTCACAGAGTCACAGAGACACAGACACACAGAGACACAGAGACACAGAGTCACAGAGACACAGTCACAGAGACACAGAGTCACAGAGACACAGTCACAGAGAGTCACAGAGACACAGAGACACAGAGACACAGAGTCACAGTCCCAGAGTCACAGAGTCACAGAGACACAGAGACACAGAGTCACAGAGACACAGTCACAGAGACACAGAGACACAGAGTCACAGAGACACAGAGTCACAGAGACACAGAGTCACAGAGACACAGAGACACAGAGACACAGAGACACAGAGACACAGAGACACAGAGACACAGAGACACAGTAGAGACACACAGTCACAGAGACACAGAGACAGAGAGAGACACAGACACACAGACACAGAGACACAGAGACACAGAGACACAGAGACAGAGACACAGAGACACAGAGTCACAGAGACACAGAGACACAGAGACACAGAGACACAGAGACACAGAGACAGAGGAGCACAGTCAGCAGAGACACAGACACAGAGTGAGACACAGAGACACAGACACAGTCACAGAGACACAGAGACACAGAGACACAGTCACAGAGACACAGAGTCACAGAGACACAGAGACACAGAGACACAGAGACACAGAGTCACAGAGACACAGAGACACAGTCACAGAGACACAGAGAGACACACAGAGACACAGAGACACAGAGTCAGAGACACAGTCACAGAGACACAGAGACACAGTCACAGAGACACAGTCACAGAGACACAGAGACACAGAGTCACAGAGACACAGTCACAGAGACACAGAGTCACAGAGTCACAGAGACACAGAGTCACAGAGACACAGGGTCACAGAGACACAGTCACAGACACACAGTCACAGAGACACAGAGTCACACAGTCACACAGTCACAGAGACACACAGTCACAGAGACACAGAGACACAGTCACAGAGACACAGTCACAGAGACACAGTCACAGAGACACAGTCACAGTCACCCAGAGACACAGTCACAGAGACACAGTCACAGACACACAGAGACACAGGGACACAGAGACACAGAGACACAGAGTCACAGAGACACAGACACAGAGACACAGAGACACAGAGTCACAGAGACACAGAGTCACAGAGACACAGAGACACAGAGACACAGAGTCACAGAGACACACAGTCACAGAGACACAGAGACACAGAGACACAGAGACACAGTCACAGAGACACAGAGCACAGTCACAGAGACACAGAGTCACAGAGTCACAGAGTCACAGAGACACAGAGACACAGAGACACAGTCAGAGTCACAGAGACACACAGTCACAGAGACACAGAGACACACTAAGAGACACATAGTCACAGAGACACACAGAGTCACAGAGACACAGAGTCACAGAGTCACAAGCAGACACACAGTCACAGAGACAGAGAGACACAGAGACACAGAGACACAGAGTCACAGAGACACAGAGACACAGAGACACAGTCACAGAGACACAGTCACAGAGACACAGTCACAGAGACACAGAGTCACAGAGACACAGAGTCACAGAGTCACAGAGTCACAGAGACACAGAGACACAGAGACACAGAGACACAGAGATACAGAGACACAGAGTCACAGAGACACAGAGTCACAGAGACACAGAGACACAGTCACAGAGACACAGAGTCACAGAGACACAGTCACAGAGACACAGAGACACAGAGACACAGAGACACAGAGACACAGAGTCACAGAGACACAGAGACACAGACAGAGACACAGAGACTCACAGAGACACAGTGTCACAGAGACACAGTCACAGAGACACAGAGTCACAGTCACAGAGACACAGAGACACAGAGACACAGAGTCACAGAGTCACAGGGACACAGAGTCACAGAGACACAGAGACACACAGACAGAGACACAGAGACACAGAGACACAGAGACACAGAGTCACAGAGTCACAGAGACACAGAGTCACAGAGTCACAGAGACACAGAGAGAGACACAGAGACACAGAGACACAGAGACACAGTCACAGATACACAGTCACAGAGACACAGTCACAGGGACACAGAGTCACAGAGACACAGAGTCACAGAGTCACAGAGACACAGAGACACAGAGACACAGGGACACAGAGACACAGAGACACAGAGTCACAGAGTCACAGAGACACAGAGACACAGGGACACAGAGTCACAGAGACACAGAGACACAGAGACACAGAGACACAGGGACACAGAGTCACAGACACACAGAGTCACAGAGACAGAGAGACAGAGACACAGTCGCAGAGTCACGGGGACACAGCAAGCTATCTTCTGTGGCAGCATAACATTACATCATGTTTTATTGTTAGATGTATCGTCATTCATAATCAAGGTTGGTGCAGGTGTTGGTGTCTACACACTTGTGGTGAGAATATGCCCACTCAAACTACCTTAAAATTACCCTGTGAATGCCAATGCTAAATATTTTTCGAGGATCAGAGAGTTTTCTATCCTCAGTTACCTCAGCGGTCGTCTATGCCAGGTCTATTTTCAGTGAAATGAATCACTTCACGGTTAGAGCGAGCTTTAGTTTTTTGTTTTGTTTAGAGATACAGTGCGGAAACAGGCCCTTCGGCCCAATGAGTCCATGCTGACCAGCGATCCTCGCACATTAACATTATCCTACACACACTAGGGACAATTTACACTTACACCAAGCCAATTAAACAACATAGCTGTACGTGGAATTCTCTGCCTCAGAGGGCGGTGGAGGCCGGTTCTCTGGATGCTTTCAAGAAAGAGCAAGATAGGACTCTTAAAAACAGCAGAGTCAGGGGATATGGGGAGAAGGCAGGAACGGGGTACTGATGGGGGATGATCAGGCATGATCACATTAAATGGCGGTGCTGGCTCGAAGGGCCAAATGGCCTACTCCTGCACCTATTGTCTATTGTCTATTGTCACGTGTACAGAGGTACAGTGAAAAGCTTTTGTTGCGTGCTGACCAGTCAGCGGAAAGACAATTGAGCCATTTACAGTGCACAGATACATGATAAGGGAATAATGTTTAGTGCAAGGTAAAGCCAGCAAAGATAGTCTGATGGTCTACAATGAGGTAGATGGTAGCTCAGAACCACGCTCTAGTTGTTGGTAGGATGGTTCAGTTGCTGGATGTTGCCTGATTGCTGAACTCGGCAGTTTCTTGCAGCCATGGGCAGAGCTGTTCCCAAACTAAGCTGTGAGGCAATGTAACAGTGTGACTACTATGGTTCATACGTTCATGTGAAAGAAGCAGTATTAGGCCGTTCGGCCCATCAAGTGCATGCCCATGGTGCATCTGTAGTGGTTTGTAAGAGTCATTGGAAACATGGGGTGGCATGGTAGCGCAGTGGTAGAGTTGCTGCCTTACAGCGTCAGAGACCCGGGTTCAATCCTGACTGCGGGTGCTGTCTGTACGGAGTTGTACGTTCTCCCTGTGACCGTGTGAGTTTTCGCCGGGTGCTCCGGTTTCCTCCCACACTCCAAAGATGTGTAGGTTTGTACGTTAATTGGCTTCCCTAGTGTTCGTTTAGTTTAGTTTCAAGATACAACGCGGAAACAGGCCATTTCGGCCCACCAGGTCCGCGCCGACCAGCGATCCCCGCACACTAACACTATCCGATACCCACTAGGGACAATTTTTACATTTACCAAGCCAATTAACCTACATGCCTGTACGTCTTTGGAGTGTGGGAGAAAACTGAAGATCTCAGAGAAATCCCACGCAGGTCACGGGAAGAACGTACAAACTCCGCACAGACAGCACCCATAGTCTCCGGCACTGTATTCACTGTAAGACAGCAACTCTGCTGCTGCACCACCATGCAGTGTTAATCGTGGTTGGCAAAGACTCCGTGGGCCGAAGGGCCTGTATCCATGCTGTATCTCTAAACTAAACTAAACTAAACTAAACTAAACTAAACTAAACTAAACTAAACTAAACTAAACTAAGCTGAATTTCCTCAGTCTGCTGTGCATGTCTTATTATTTGATGCATTTGCAAGACAAATAAAGAGGTATTTCTTTAGTCAGAGGGTGGTGAATCTGTGGAATTCATTGCCACAAATGGCTGTGGAGGCCAAGTCAATGGATATTTTTAAGGCAAAGATTGACAGATTATTGATTTGTGTTATTGCCTTTATCCTGTATCTGTACACTGTGGACGGCTCGATACTAATCATGTACAGTCCTTGCACTGAATGGATAGCACGCAACAAAAGCTATTCACTGTGCCTCGGTACACGTGACAATAAACTGCAAACAAATTAGTACTGGTGTCAGAGGTTATGGGGAGAAGGTAGGAGAATGGGGTTGAGAAGGAAAGATAGATCAGCCATGATTTAATGGCGGAATCAACTCGATGGGCCGAATGGCCTAATACTGCTCCTAGAACTATGAATGTATGACACTTTCACTATGGGCTAGAGTGCCAATTAATGTTATCCTAATGCAGTTTGTGAAAGTTATGTACAACAAGAACTTCAATTGTGGGACTGTCAGACAAGTGTTAATGATTTATTTCTGCGTTACACAAACGCTTTATCTGTCGGGATGATGTATTCTGTTGGATGCAATCCAATTCGGAAATTCGTGCAGAAAATGTTGGAGAATTCAGTGGTTAAGGCAACGATCAACACTGACCATAAGTTGCGAGGTACCCTAGAAACCTGTGACAAGAAAGTGGTCTGAAGAAGGGTTTCGGCCCGAAACGTTGCCTATTTCCTTCGCTCCATAGATGCTGGTGCAACACTTCAGGAGTTTCCCATAAGTTGCGAGGTAACCTTCGATTCTCCAGGAAGTTCCCTCTGAAACACAGAAAAAGTATTCATTCATTCAGGATCATAGAGTCATACCCATAGCGTGGTTATGGGGAGAAGGTATTCTGAGGGATAGGTTAAGGGGCTGTCCCACTTGGGCGACCTAATTGGCGAGTTTAGAAGAGTTTAGGAGAGTTTTTAAAAATGTCATGTTGAAGACCTCCTTCGACCTCCTTCGACTATGTTGAAGACTAGTTTCTACGAGCTTCGGGAAAATTGGACACCGAATAGTGGAGAGTGAAGATGACCTCCTTCGATCTCCTTCGACTATGATGATGAAGACTATCTACGACTACCTTCGACTACCCTCGATTACCTACGACTGAATTGTCTAACCTAGTTGTAGCTTGTCGTCTAAGTGGGACAGGCCCATAAAGCCTCTGTCCCACTTTCACGACCTAATTGGCGACCTCTGTCGAGTTTGCGCTTGACTCATACTCGCAGCATGGTCGCCACGAGTTCGTAGGAGGTAGTAGGAGGTCGTAGGTCACTCTTCCTCATGCTCGTGAGTGGTCTCCGTGTACTCGTGGCCTCAAGTAGGTTGCGCCGGTTTTTCCAGCCTGATAAAAAATGTCCACGAGTAAAAAATTGATACTTTTTACTCGTAGGTAGGTCGTAGGCAAGTCGTAGTAGGGCGTGATGGTAGTCGTGGGTAGTTGTAGATAGTCGTGGGTAGGTCGGTAACTGACCCGAGAAAAAAAATACAAACATGACATAATTTTATCATGTGATCATTTTCCACGCGTAGCTAGTCGTAGTTGGTCTTAGGTATGGAAGACTGAGGTCGAGGGGAGGGGTCGTAGGAAGTCGTAGACATAGTCGTTGGAGGTCGTAGACATAGAAGTAGGAGGTTGCAGACATAGTCGTAGGAGGTCTTTTACTTCGGCGAGTCAACAGGACCTTGACATTTTTTTCAACTCATCTCGGGTCTTCTAAACTCGTGGATTAGGTCATCCAAGTGGGACAGGCCCTTAAGGCATTCAACAAGGTTCCGCATGGTAGGCTGTTCCGGAAGGTTAGATCGCATGGGATCCAAGGATGGACAGCATATTGGCTCCATGGAAGGAAGCAGAGGGTGATGGTGGAAGGTTGTTTCTCAGACTGGAGGCCTGTGACTAGTGGTGTGCCTCAGGGTTCGGTGCTGGGCCCGTTACTGTTTGTCATCTACATCAATGATTTGGATGAGAACATACAGGGCAAGATTAGCAAGTTTGCTGATGATACAAAAGTGAGTGGTTTTGCAGATAGTGAAGATGGTTGTGAACGATTGCAGCAGGATCTGGATCGATTGGCCAGGTAGGCGGAGGAATGGTTGATGGGATTTAATACAGAGAAGTGTGTGGTGTTGCAGGACTTACACAGTGAATGGCAGGCCTCTGGGTAGTGCTGTAGGGCAGAGGGATCTAGGAGTACAGGTGCATGGTTCCTCGAAGGTCGAGTCGCAGGTAGATAAGGTGGTTAAAAAGGCTTTTAGCACATTGACCTTCATCAGTCAGAGTATTGTATAGAAGTTGGGAGGTCATGTTGCAGTCGTATAAGACGTTGGTGAGACCGCATTTAGAGTTTTGTGTTTAGTTCAGGGCACCATGTTATAGGAAAGATATTGTCAAGCTGGAAAGTGTTCAGAGAAGATTTACGAGGATGTTGCCAGGACTAGAGGGTGTGAGCTACCGGGAAAGGTTGAGTAGGCTGGGTCTCTATTCCATGGAGCGCAGGACGATGAGGGGAGTTCTTATAGAGTGGAATAGATGGGGTAGATGCACAGAGTTTCTTGCCCAGAGTAGGGGAATCGAGGACCAGAAGACATAGGTTCAAGGTGAAGGGGAAAAAATGTAATAGGAATCGAGGGATAACTTTTTCACACAGAGGGTGGTGGGTGTATGGAACGAGCTGCCAAAGGAGATAGTTGAGGCTGGGACTATCCCAACGTATAAGAAACAATTGGACAGGTACATGGATAGGACAGGTTTGGAGGGATATGGGCCAAGAGCAGGCAAGTGGGACTAGTATAGCTGGGACATTGTTGGTCGGTGTGGGCAAGATGGGCTGAAGGGTCTGTTTCTACACTGTATCACTCTATGACTCTAAGAGAATGGGGAGAAATCGATCAGCCATGATTGAATGGCGGAGTAGACTTGATGGGCTGAATGGTCTAACTCTGCTCCTATTAAATTACCTTATGAAACAGGCCAACATGCCCAATCTACATTAGTCCCACCAGCCTGCGTTTGGCCCATATCGCTCCAAACCTGTCCTATCCATGTACCTGTCTACCTGTTTCTTAAACGTTGGGATAGTCCCAGCCTCAACTACCTCCTCCGACAACCCGTTCCATTTACCCACCACCCTTTGTGTGAAAAAGTTACCCCTCGGGTTCCTATTAAATCTTTCCCACGTCACCTTAAATCTATGGCCTCTGGTTCTCGATTCCCCTACTCTGGGCAAGAGACTCTGTGCGTATCTACCCAAGCTATTTGTCTTGTGAGTGTCAGTGCAGTATATAAACAGACTGTGACTCACAGAGACCATCAGGTGTCTGGTGTAAGGATGAAAAACTGCATCCTCACACAACAAGCAGGAGGCTATTTCTATTACATGGCTTTTCATTATGGATCAATCGAAAGGTGCAGACAACGTCACACACTGTGAAATGGAAGCTGAAGTCTGAGCCTCTGCAGATTAGATTTTATTGCTTTGTGATTTATCACTCGGTGTCATCAATTTCCAGTTCCCTGGCACAAAGATTTTCCCCGCAGGAGAAGGTATTCCAAGCAAGAGAGTCTGGAATTCTCTGCCTCAGAGGGCGGTGGAGGCCAGTTCTCTGGATACTTTCAAGAGAGAGCTAGATAGGGCTCTTAAAGATAGCGGCGTCAGGGGATATGGGGAGGGCAGGAACGGGGTACAGATTTTGGATGATCAGCCATGATCACAATAAATGGTGGTGCTGGCTCGAAGGGCTGAATGGCCTACTCCTGCACCTATTGTCTATTGTCTATTGTTTCCAAAGACTGCCATGCCAGTGTAAAGCAGTGTGTGCTGTTGCCACTTCATGGCACCGGATCTGACGCCGTGTTAAACTATGTTAAACAATAGTTCATAAGTGATAGGAGTAGAATTAAGCCATTCAGCCCATCTAGTCTACTCCGCCATTCAATTATGAGTGATGTATCTTTCCCTTTTAACCCAATTCTCCTGCCTTCCCCCCCCATCACCTCTGACACCTGTACTAATCAAGAATCTGTCAATTCCTGCCTTAAAAATATCCACTGACTTGGCCTCCACAACCGTCTGTGGCAATGAATTCCACAGATTCACCACCCTCTGACAAAATAAATTCCTCCTCATCTCCTTCCTAAAGGAACATCCTCTAACTCTGAGGCCGTGACTGCGAGTCCTAGACTCTCCCACTATTGGAAACATCCTGTCCACATCCACTCTATCCAGGCCTTTCAGTAATCCAGGCCCATGTCAGACCCCCACCCATCCTCACATCAACTATCAATCCCAGGATTAACATGAGTGAGTTCACATATGATGAGCGTCTGACGGCACTGGTCCTGCACTCGCTGGGGTTTACAAGAATGAGGGGGGGGGCCTCATTGAATAGTGAAAGGCTTGGATAGAGTGGATGTGGAGAGGATGTTTCCACTAGTGCTTTAACTAGTTATACTATACTAAACGTTATTCCCTTTATCCTCCATCAATGCACTGTGGGCAGCTTGATTGTAATCATGTATTGCCTTTCCGCTGAGTGGATAGCACGCAACATTTACCTCGGTGCATGTGACAATAAACTAACCTCTGTCATTGCTCTTTGCCACGTTGCCCTAAGATTTACAATCTGGTGTTCAATAAGGCATCCTTTGAACACAAGCTTCATGCCGATAGTTAGTGATGAGAAGACAAAGCAAAACATAAAATAGCCAACTTGTTCATTAGTCTCCGACAGTTGCTGATAGTTGTTTTGATGGGGTTTTTTTCTTTCATTATTCAAGGTTATTATTCTTCACCATAACAGAGAAAATACAGATGATGCTACTAATAATATAGAAACATACTGTATATAGTGCCCTCCATAATATTTGGGACAAAGACCCATCATTTATTTATTTGCCTCTGTACTCCACAATTTGAGATTTTTAATAGAAAAAGAATCACATGTGGTTAAAGTGTACATTGTCCGATTTTAATAAAGACCATTTTTATACATTTTGGTTTCACCATGTAGAAATGACAGCTGTGTTTAGGCATAGTCCCCCCATTTCAGGGCACCATAATGTTTAGAACACAGTAATGTCATGTAAATGAAAGTAGTCATGTTTAAAAGTATGTTTTTGGAGGTTTCTTAAGGGCCTGTCCCACGAGCATGCGACTGCCTGAGGTAAGCGCGCCCAAACCGGAAGCGGCGGCCTCGAGGAGGTCGAGTGCTCCCATTGTTGACGTGAAGTTCGAGCGAAGGCGTACGCCGTCAAGACGCTGTGTACGGCGTCAAGATGCTGCGTACGCCCGTATATGCGGTGCGTACGGCCTCAATGTGGCTGCGGGCCGGCAGGCCATTGCCGCGCGGCATTTTTGAACACTGTCAGTTTTACGGAGCCCCGCACGATGTCGGGACCAGCTCCGCACAACGCCATACAGCTCCGGCGATCGAAGTGGGACCGGCCCCGCGAGGCCATACGGCTCAAGCGAGCACGTTAGGCCGCGCTTGACGCATGGAGTCGCATGCTCGTGGGACAGGCCCATTAGTCTTTTTTATGTGGGGGGGGGAGGGGCGGAGGTGTGTGGGAAACCGTTTCCCAGTCACTTCCTGGTCGAGGATGCATCTTGTCTCCGAGTCGCATCTCCGCCCCCCCTCCCCCCCGCGCGGCCTACCAACTGGATTGGCGCGGCCTTTCCTGCCAAAGACCGACCTAAGCTTCCGCAGTGGCGCAGCATTGATTTACCATCGCGGAGCGGGGCGGGGCGATGGCGCCATGTTGAAGTTACGGAGTGCTTGGCCTGCTGACTTTAACACCGTGGAGCTGTGGTTTGCGGAGCTTCCAACCACGGACGGCGCTGACTTTAACATCGCAGAGTCCTGGGATCCCTTTGCCGGGGGCTGCCAGTGTTGAATCACTGCCCAGATCGGCCTGGGGACTCGGAAGCCGCGGTCTCTGGTAGGAAGTGGCCGATTTGGAAATTCCAAGCCACTGAGAGTGTTCTTCGTTCCAACGTTGGAGTTCCGATCATCCCGGCGAGAGGGCCTGAAACATTGGAGTGCCATAGCGGCGACTGCGGAGGGCTCAAAGAGGAAGATGTCTGAACTTTATTGCCTTCCCTCACAGTGGGAAATGTTGATTCCGCTGTGTTAGCATGTTCATGTTAAATTCTATCATGTATTGTGTTCTATATATTCATTTGGCTGTATGGGTAACTCAAATCTCACTGTACTAATTGGTGCATGTGACAATAAATGTAACTTGAACTATTTTGCTGTCGTTATCATTCCTACTGCTGTCCAGACCAATATTTACTTCTTGATCAACACTACAATAAGACCCTTGCTCATTTCATTTCTTCCCTGATTTAGCAACATGACTCAGCGCAATTTAGCTGTCGTACATTCTCACATTACTGAAGCAAACACAATTCAGCATGAGAAATTTTAGACACAAAGCGCTGGAGTAATTCAGCGGGTTAGGCAGCATCTATGGAGAACATGGGTAGAAGATAGGAGGGGCAGGACAAAACCTGGCAAGGCTAGGTAACTTACCAAAGCGCTCCCTCCTCTATTCCCTGTGCTCCACAGAAGCACACTAATGCCTGCACACTAATGCCTCTACTTCCATAGAAGTCTCAGGAAGTTCGTCGATAAAGCATTTTATCGGGATGCATCACAGCTTGGTTTGGGAACAGCCCCATCCAGAATGGAGCGGCTGGGTTTGTATACTCTGGAATTTAGAAGGATGAGAGGGAATCTTATTGAAACATATAAGATTGTTAAGGGCTTGGACACGCTAGAGGCAGGAAACATGTTCCCGATGTTGGTGGAGTCCAGGACCAGGGGCCACAGTTTAAGAATAAGGGGTAAGCCATTTAGAACGGAGATGAGGAAACACTTTTTCACCCAGAGAGTTCTGTGTGTGGAATTCTCTGCCTCAGAGGGCGGTGGAGGCCCGTTCTCTGGATACATTCAAGAGAGAGCTGTATAGGGCTCTTAAAGATAGCGGAGTCAGGGGATATGGGGAGAAGGCAGGAAAGGGGTACTAATTGTGGATGATCAGTCATTATCACATTGAATGGCAGTGCTGGCTCGAAGGGTCGAATGGCCTACTCCTGCACCTATTGTCTATTGTCTATTGACCAAGACCACAAGAAATTGCAGATAATTGTGGACGCAGTCCAGACCATCACACAAACCAGCCTCCGTCCATTGACTCCGTCTCGGCAAGGCCAGCAGCATAATCAAGGACCAGTCTCACCCCGGCAACTCCCTCTTCTCCCCTCTCCCATCAGGCAAATAGTACAGAAGTGTGAAAACGCACACCTCCAGATTCAGGGACAGTTTCTTCCCAGCTGTTATCAGGCAAATGAATCATCCTACCACAACCTGAGAGCAGTGCTGAACTACCATCTACCTCTTTGGTGACCCTTGGACTATTTTTGATCGGACTTTAATGGCTTTACCCAGCACTAAACGTTATTTCCTTATCACATAAATGGCTCAATTGAAATCATGTATTGTCTTTCAGCTGACGGGTTAGCACACAACAAAAGCTTTTCACTGCACCTCGGTACACGTGACAATAGAGTAAATTGATAGACAAAAAAAGATGGAGTATTTTAGCGGGTCAGCTAGCATCTCTACCTTTTGGTAGAGGTGACATTTTGGGTCGAGGCCCACAATAGACAATAGGTGCAGGTGTAGGCCATTCGGCCCTTCAGGCCAGCATCTGCAGTACCTTCTTCAGACTGTTTAAAACAGCATCAGCAGTATCTTCCTACACAAACTAAACTGATAAACTGCCTGGGACCCCACACCCATTTCTCCTCTGCCCATCCCGTCCGCCTACATTCCTTCCTCTGGCTTCACAATTCGCAACCCTTCTATCCTGATCTCACACTTTAGTCTCTTCATATCTTGCCTTTGTCCAATCATCTATTTATCACCCCCCCCCTCTCACTCACCTGTATCCACCCATCACTCACCAGGCTTTGCCCTACCCCTCCTCTCTCCCAGTTTTCATATCCACCCCAACCCCACCACAATCAGTTTGAAGAAAGGTCCCAGGCCAAAACGTCACCTATCCATGTTCTCCAGAGATGCTGCCTGGCCCGCTGAGTTAGTCCAGCACTCTGTGAAACGTCACCTATCCATGTTCTCCACAGAATGCTGCCTGACCCGCTGAGTTACTCCAGCGCTTTAGTTTAGTTTTAGTTTCAGAGATAGTGCAGAACAAAAAGGCCCCTTGGCCCACATAGTCTGCACTGACCAGCGATCACCCCGTACACTAGCACTATCCAACACAATCCTTACTTTACGTAACCTCAGATGATAAAAATGTATAATCTTTACCAAAGCCAATTCACCTATAAATCTTACATATTGACCACCAGGGGGCGCCAGACGATGGCAGCCTCGCCCACAGTCTGTCTGTCTTTTCGCCTTTTTTTTGTTATTTTTAATGTGTGTTTTAAAAGTGTGTTTTTGGTTTGTTTTAAAGTTTTTTATTTATGTTCTTGCTGGTTTGTTTTATGTGGGGGCGGCCTAACATGAGGGAGTGCAGGAGTAGGCCAGTCGGGGGGACCGCCATTTTTTGGCTGATCATCCAATCTCTATCCCGTACCTGCCTGCTGGATCCCCTTAGCGACATCTAACTTTTCCAGATTGTCATCTACCCTCTGTGGCAGAGAGTTCGCTCTCTGCGGCCTAACAAAGGATCATGAAGCTGTGAGGCACTTGCTCGAGACTGACCGGAGCCCCACCATGGGGAGGCCTTGCTCGAGACTGAACGAGCCCCACCATGGGACGTGAACTTGCCTGGGATCGACGCTCCAACCGCGGCCTGCGGATTTCACCATCGAGGAGCTCGCAGTCACGGGTAGAGACCGATGTCGGGAAGCTCCAAACGACGCAGAAGGTTACATCCAGCCTCGACCCGGGGTCCGATCGCCCGGCGCGGGGGAGCTGAGATTCCCCCCCGATGCAGGAGGACCCCAACGCGAGGACCCAAACGCTGCCGGCTACGGGAGCCAAGATCGTCCCGTCAATGGAAGGCTCGAGGCCCCACCAGACCCCGGGAGAAGAAAGAAGGGGAGAGATTTAATTTTTTTTGCCTTCCATCACAGTGAGGAATGTGGAGGAGTCACTGTGGTGGATGTTTATGTTAAAATGTGTTTTGTGTGTTCTGTTGCTTTTTATTGGTATGACTGTATGGCAAATGAAATTCCTCGTATGTTGTGAAACATACTTGGCTGATAAAACATGATTATTATTATGATTATGAAATCTGTATGTCTTTGGAGTGTGGGAGGAAACCGGAGCACCCGGAGAAAACCCACGTGGTCACGGGGATAACGTACAAACTCCATACAGACAGCACCTGTAGTCAGAATCGATCCCGGATCACTGGCACTGTAAGGCAGCAACTTTACCGCTGCCGCCCTTTTTAATTTAATTTTTTTGTAAAGTAGCATCTGCAGTTCCTTTTTTCTAACTTCATTAATTGCCCTTTGTGATCCAGATCATGTGAAGTGTGCTGTTGCGATGCTGTTTCCTCCTCCATATAGTATCTTGCTTTAATGTTGATGAGAGGTGACCTCATTGAAACTTACCGAATAGTGAAAGGCCTGGATAGAGTGCATGTGGAGAGGATGTTTCCACTAGTGGGAGAGTCTAGGACCAGAGGGCACTGCCTCAGAATAAAAGTATGTACCTTTCGAAAGATGATGAAGAATTTCTTTAGCCAGAGGGTGTGGAATTCTATGGTTTTAAATATTGGACCACATTATGTCTGTTCACCCATGTCTAATTAGATGAGTCTAGTTTAGTTTAGCTGAATTTAGTTAGGTTTACAGATACAGTACACAAAAAGGCCCTTCGGCCCACCGAGTCTAGGCCGACTAACGATCACCCCGTACACCAGCACTATCCTACACACACTGGGGACAATTTTTTAAACTATTTTACCAAATCAAATTAACCCACAAACCCCACTACGTCTTTGGTGTGTGGGAGGAAACCGGAGCACCCGGGGAAAACCCACACAGTCATGGGGAGAACGTACAAGCTCCGTACTGACAGCACCTGTAGTCAGGATTGAACCCGGGTCTCTGACGCTGTGAGGCAGCAACTCTACCGCTGCGCCACCGTGCCGTCACTGACTTTGACTACCCTGGAATTCTCTGCCACAGAGGGTAGTTGAGGCCAGTTCATTGGCTATATTTAAGAGGGAGTTAGATGTGGCCCTTGTGGCTAAAGGTATCAGGGGGTATGGAGAGAAGGCAGGTACAGGATACTGAGTTGGATGATCAGCCATGATCATATTGAATGGCGGTGCAGGCTCGAAGGGCCGAATGACCTACTCCTGCACCTATTTTCTATGTTTCTATGTTTCTATATCTAGTTCTTTGCTAAATTTCCCTTTCAAGATTTGCCTTTGGTACTAAATGTAATTACTTTTCTTTTTGATTGATTCTATTGTTTCACGTATACTTACATGGCAAAAATACTCTGCTCAACAGCCGGTGATAGACTCTGAATCTACTATTTAGTAGCACAAGCAGTGATTAAATCTCTTTCACATTTATTATTGAAGTACCGGCTTCCCAACAGCCCTTCCATAAACTAGGGTACTGTCCGCATCACCTCTGCCCCATTGAAGGCATTGGACTTTGTCTATGGAACTGATGCGCTACAATAGGGCGGAACGGTGGTGCAGCGGTAGAGTTGTTGCCTTCCAACGCCAGAGACCCCGGTTCGATCCTGGCTACGGATGCTGTCTGTATGGAGTTTGTACGTTCTCCCCGTGACCTGTGTGGGTTTTCTCCGAGATCTTCGGTTTCCTCCCACACTTCAAAGAGGTGCAGGTTTCATAGGTTAATTGGCTTGGTACAAATGTAAAGTTGTGTGTAGGGTAGTGTTAGTGTGCGGGGATCGCTGGACGGTGCGGACTCGGTGGGCCGAAGAGCCTGTTTCCACACTGTATCTCTAAGCTAAACTAAACTACAATGGTGAGAACTATATTAGAACTTAGCACAGTACAGGAACAGGCCCTTCGGCCCACAATGTTTGTGCTGAACATGATGCCAGGTTAAACTGACCTCATCTGTCTGTACATGATCAATATGTGTATATATTTATGTGTATATGTGTATATATTTATCTAATGGTATATGGACACACTGATCTGTTCTGTATTCATGCCTGCTATATTGTGTTGTGCTGAAGCAAAGCAAGAATTTCATTGTCCTATCTGGGACACATGACAATAAACTCTCTTGGTTCTTGACTTGCCTTGACTTGATCCCGCTGTTCCATGCACCTCCATGTGCCTATTTGAAAGCCTCTTGAATGCCAGTCTTATATCTGCCTCCACCACCACCACCACCACTCCTGGCAGCACATTCCAGGCACCCACTACCCTCTGTGTAAAAAACCTGCTCCGCACTCTCCATCAAACTTTTTCCCCTCTCATCTTAGGTTCAAGAGAGAGAGAGTGTTTTATCGTCATGTGTCCCTGGTAGGACAATGAAATTCTTACTTAGAAACAAAGAAACATAGAAAATACATGCAGGAGTAGTCCATTCGGCCCTTCGAGCCTGCACCGCCATTCAATATGATCATGGCTGATCATCCAACTCAGTATCCCGTATCTGCCTTCTCTCCACACCCCCTGATCCCTTTAGCCACAAGGGCCACATCTAACTCCCTCTTAAATATAGCCAATGAACTGGCCTCAACTACCCTCTGTGGCAGAGAGTTCCAGAGATTCACCACCCTCTGTGTGAAAAATGTTTTTCTCATCTCGGTCCTAAAGGATTTCCCCTTTATCCTTAAACTGTGACTTGCTGCAGCACAACAAAATATGTAAACGTAGTACATAACGGGAGAAAAAAAGTTCATATAAACAAATATCGTGCAATAATAATAAGTCTGTTGCAGTTCAGAGCTTATTTGTTGCCGTGTTTAATAGCCTGATGGCTGTGGGGAAGTAGCTGTTCCTGAGCCTGGACGTTACAGTTTTCAGGCTCCTGTACCTTCTTCCCGATGGCAGTGGTGAAATGAGTGTGTGGCCAGGATGGTGTGGGTCCTTGATGATGTTGGCTGCCTTTTTGGGGCAGCGACTTCGATAGATCCCTTCGATGATGGGGAGGTCAGAGCCGGTGATGGACTGGACAGCGGTCACAACTTTTTGCAGTCTTTTCCGCTCCTGGACGTTCAAGTTGCCGAACCAGGTCACGATGCGACCAGTCAGAATGCTCTCTACCGTGCACCTGTAGAAGTTCAGGAGAATCCTCTTCAACATGCCGAATCTCCGTAATCTTCTCAGGAAGTAGAGGCGCTGATGTGCCTTCTTTACAATTGCACCGGTGTGCTGGGTCCAGGAAAGATCTTCGGAAATATGCTCTCCCGTGTTGGGACATTCCCACCCTAGGAAAAACGTTCTGACTGTCTACCCTATCTGTACCTCTCATAATTTCTGTCAAGTCTCACTTCAACCTCTGACGTTCCAGAGAAAACAATCAAGTTTATCTCCTCAGAATTCTCTGCCTCAGAGGGCGGTGGAGGCCGGTTCTCTGGATACTTTCAAGAGAGAGCTGGATAGGGCTCTTAAAGATAGCGGAGTTAGGGGATATGGGGAGAAGGCAGGAACAGGGTACTGATTGGGGATGATCAGCCATGATCACATTGAATGGCGGTGCTGGCTCGACGGGCCGAATGGCCTACTCCTGCACCTATTGTCTATTGTAACTATTGTCTAAGAGTAACTAAAGTAATTAAAGTAACTGTGACGATAATTCACAAAGATGGAGAATCAGAGACCTATTGCCCTTGTAGTTGAGGCCCATGAGTCCAGGCAGCGTTGTGATAAAGCTCCTCTACACCCTCTCCAAAGTCTCCACATTCTTCCTGTAATGGGGCGATCGGAACTGCACACAATACTCCAAATATGGCCGCTTCCCCTCCCTATTCTCAGAATTGCATTTATTTTTGTCTTGTCACCATACTGAGAAACATTACATTTGGTTTCCTCACCCAAATAACCCACGGGTCTGGTGTGAATAGTAGCCAGGGTGAGATTCTTATCGAGTCCACTCCGCCCATCGATCGCCCATTCACACTAATTCTATGTTAACCCTCCTCCTCCACGCCCACTCCCTACACACGGGCCATCTCTTCGGGTGAATGTCCTGCCACCTCAGCAACAGCTCAGCTCGAGCCCACGAGGCTGCAGCATCACAGCGGTAACAATGACTTTTGTGTTAGAGGACTACACGTGGATGTATATCTAACCTATAATGCCTGAAAATAGAAACCGTTTATTCACCACGTTCGGTGCCTCTGGTGACTCCCTACTCAATTTACAGATGGCCAATTAACCTACAAACCTGTACGTCCTTGAGATGCGGGAGGAAACCAGAGCACCTGGAGAAAGCCCACAAGGACACGGGGAGAACATACAAACTCCATACAGACCCTGTTCCACGGTATGAGTTCATTCCAAGAGCTCTCCCGAGTTTAAAAAAAATCAAACTCGTGGTAAGCGCGGAGAATGAACGTAGCGGGTACATCGGAGCTCAGGGACGTCTCTTAACGCTAACGGCAGGTACTCGGGAAGACTCGCTAACGGCAGGTAAGCACGTGAAGACTCGTAAAGATTTTTCAACATGTTGAAAAATGTCCACGAGAGCCCCAAGTACCGACGAGTGGCCATTACCGTAAATCTCCGATTTCGAATCAGGGCAAACTCGGGAGAGCTCTTGGAATGAACTCGTACCGTGGGACTGGGCTATTAGTCAGGATCAAACCCGGGTCTCTGGCGCTGTGAGGCAGCAACTCTGCCACTGCACTACTGTGCCGCAAGTAAGAATTTTATTGTTCCGCAGTCAGTACAAGTGTTGGCATTTTCTCATACAGGTACCACGTTTTAACACATGAAATTCCCCAAGATACATACATAGCAGGGACAAGCAATTGCTGAATTGGCATCAATCCAGCTTATTAAAGTAACATGGTGTAACTAAAAGAGGGAATGTTTTGAGGCTTTAGAACAAATTAGTACAATGCCACAACTACTCAATATGATGATATATAAATATGAAGTTGGTGAGGCTGAATTTAGAGTATTGTGTTCAGTTCTGGGCACCATGTTATAGGAAAGATGCTGTCAAGCTGGAAAGGGTGCAGGGAGGATTTACAAGGATATTGCCAGGACTCAAGGGTGTGAGCTATAGGGGAAGGCTAAGCAGGCTGGAACTCTAATCCTTGGAGCGCAGGAGGATGAGGGGGTGATCCTATAGAGGTGTATAAAATCATGAGAGGAATAGATCGGGTAGACGCACTCTTGCCCAGAGTTGGGGAATCGAAAACCAGAGGAGGTAAGTTTAAGGTGAGGGGAGAAAGATTTAATAGGAATAGGAAACTCTTCACAAAAAGGGTGGTGGGTGTATGGAACAAGCTGCCGGAGGAGGTAGTTGAGGCAGGGACCATCATAACATTCAAGAAACATTTAGACAGGCACATGGATAGGACAGGTTTAGAGGGATATGGGCCAAACGCAGGCAGGTGGGGCTGGTGTAGATGGTGCATGTTGGGCTGAAGGGCCTGTTTCCACGCTGTATGACTCTATGACTATGACTACTCTCAAGTTCAAGTTCAAGTTCAAGTGAGTATTGTCATGTGTCCCTGATAGGACAATGAAATTCTTGCTTTGCTTCAGCACACAGAACATAGTAGGCATTTACTACAGAACAGATCAGTGTGTCCATATACCGTAATATAAATATATACACACATGAATAAATAAAATGATAAAGTGCAAATAACAGATAATTGGTTATTAATAATCAAAATTTTGTCCGAGCCAGGTTTAATAGCCTGATGGCTGTGGGGAAGTAGCTGTTCCTGAACCTGGTTGTTGCAGTCTTCAGGCTCCTGTACCTTCTACCTGAAGGTAGCAGGGAGATGAGTGTGTGGCCAGGATGGTGTTGGTCTTTGATGATACTGCCAGCCTTTTTGAGGCAGCGACTGCAATAAATCCCCTCGATGGAAGGGAGGTCAGAGCCGATGATGGACTGGGCAGTGTTTACTATTTTTTGTAGTCTTTTGCTTTCCAGGGCACTCAAATTGCCGAACCAAGCCACGATGCAACCGGTCAGCATGCTCTCTACTGTGCACCTGTAGAAGTTAGAGAGAGTCTTCCTTGACAAACCGACTCTCCGTAATCTTCTCAGGAAGTAGAGGTGCTGATGAGCCTCTATTGACTTATTGTCATTCAATAGGCTCACATTGCATTAGGGAGCAGAGTTCAGTGCATTCTGTACAACTTTCCACAAGGCATTTAGAAATCTTGCTGACCTCAGCAAAAAGTATTATCTCTTATGGCATGACATTATCTGAAAGCTACATTTAAGTTGCTGCAGCATTATTGTTCTGTCTCTCCCTTCTTGATTAATGAAAGAGTTCATGAAATGACTCTGACTTCCCACACAGAATAGAAAAAATATTCAAGGGTCAAGTCAAACGTGTTAGAACCAGCAAGGGAACAATGAAATTCTTACTCGCAGCAGCACAACGGGCCTGTAAATGCTGATAACACATAGATAACTATAATAATCATAATATGATAAATTAATAACCATAATACTAGGTTGTGGTGCGTGGGCCTCAAAAGGAGGCACGAAGTCCAGTGTTTTGAGAAGCACCTTTATTATATTCCTCCTGGTTGTAGGGAAGACGAAACTAGAGGAAGATGGCACCCAAACCCCTGCCTTTAAACCCTCCGGCTGAGGGCCGCCTCCGGACTGCACCACTCCTGTGCCGAGGGGTACGGCAGTATGATGGCACGACCCTTAGGAGCCGCCAAAAGGTAACCATAGCCAACGTCTGTAGTGCAACCAAAGGTACAGTCTGTAGAAGATCAGTTACCAGCCTTGTGGACTTCACATCGGAGCCGATCCCTTGCCTGGGATCAACGCTCCAACCGCAGCCTGCCGACTTTATCATCGAGAGCTCTCAGGCTCGGGAGAGGCCGTAGATGTCAGGAGCACCAGCAACGCAGAAGGCTTGACCAGCCCCGACGAGGAGGCCCGCCGCAAGTGCGGGAGTCAAGATCGTCCTGTCAACGGAAGGCTCAAGGCCCCCAACTGCGGGAGGACAAAGAAAGGAAGAGATCAAACTTTTTGTTCGCCTTCCATCACAGTGAGGAATGTGGAGGAGTCACTGCGCTGGATGGTTATGTTAAAATGTGTTTTGTGTGTTCCGTTGCTTTTTATTTGCGTGACTGACTTGGAAAAATGAAATTCCTCGTATGTTGCAAAACATACTTGGCTAATAACGTATTATTGTATGGTATTGCATTGTACTGTTTACTTTAGTTTAGAGATACAGTGTAGAAAAGGCCCTTCGGCCCATCGAGTCCAAGCCAACCAGCAATCCCTGTACACTAACACTATCCCACACACTAGCTTTAATTATCCTGCAAACCTGTACGTCTTTGGAGTGTGGGAGGAAACTGGAGCACCCGGAGAAAACCCACGCGGTCACAGGGCACCCCACTTCAAGTGTCTGGATGGATCTGGCAATCTATTGATTCAAGGATCTATGGTGCATAACTGTCGAAACAAATGAAATCTTATCTGCCGTCCCTAAATATTGAAACTTTCCCTATGTTGGGGGTCCAGAACCAGGGGCCACGATTTAAGAATAAGGGATAAGCCATTGACAACGGAGACAAGGAAACACTTTTTCTCACAGAGAGTTGTGAGTCTGTGAAATGCTCTGCCTCAGAGGGTGGTGGAGGTCGGTTCTCTGGATACTTTCAAGGGAGAGCTAGATAGGGCTCTTAAAGATAGTGGAGTCTGGGGATATGGGGAGAAGGCAGGAGCGGGGTACTGATTGGGGATGATCAGCCATGATCACATTAAATGGCGGTGCTGGCTCGAAGGGTCGAATGGCCTACTCCTGCACCTATTGTCTATTGTCTATTGAACAAACACCATCTGATGAAAGCAGCAGGTAAACATTTGTAAGCACATCAGCCATGATCACATTGAACGACGGTGCTGGCTCAAAGGGCCGAATGGCCTACTCCTGCATCTATTGTCTATTGTCACACACTGCAAAGAGGAATGCTGTTGTTTATCTCATATGTACACTGCTCTTTGCTTCCATTCTCCTCCTTGGTGATAGGTGATGAATGTACATTTATTCAATGGCAGGGTGACCTCCTCTAAATATAATCTCAGTGGGAGGCACAGTTGAGCAGCGACACGGAAATTCGTGAAGCGTTCCATATTGTTGCATTCAGAGACTGACATTGAGTGTTGCTGGAAGGTCGTCAACTCGGTGAAAGATGCTCTTTGGTCTGCCCGAGCGTTGTTGACCTCACAGATGTCCGTCGGGGAATGTTGCCGACTGGCCCGCTGCAGACTGCAGGAGTACGTGCTGAGGGATGCACTGAAGCTCGGTGCAGCCAACGCCAAGGCTCGGTGGGGGAGGACCACAGCCTAAGGTCCTTCCGCTGTTGGACATGGGGGGCAGGGTGTGGTGGAAACGCCCCTCAAAATAGAGGAAGTGGGCTGCATGAGTGGCAAGGGGGGGGGGGGGGATAAATTTGTGTAAACACTATTGAATGTTTGTATAGCCTCCGAGAATGTTGAATGGAGTCTTGTAAGGATCATGTATTGCATATATTATATTTGTTTCTCGAATAAAGAATATTTTGAAAGAAGAAAAAAAAGATAGAGTTCCTGCCTTACAGCGCACGAGACCCGGGTTCGATCCTGACCACGGGTGCTGTCTGTACGGAGTTTGCACGTTCTCCCTGTGACATGCATGCGTTTCTCCGGGTGCTCTGGTTTCTCCGGGTGTTCGTGTCCAAAGGACTGTGGGTTTGTAGGTTAATTGGCTTGTGTAAAATTGTAAATTCTCCCTAGTGTGTAGGATAGTGCTAGTGTACGGAGTCATCGCTGGTCGACTTGGACTCAGTGGGACGAAGGGCCTGTTTCCATACTGTATCTCTAAACTAAACTAAACTAAACTAAACTAAACTAAACTAAACTAAACTAAATAAATAGTGATAGCAAAGTGTCCAGCTGCTGCAATCACATCTTTTGGGTTGGAAATGGCTACTTACTCCTGAATTTAAATTCAGTTAAATTAACAAGAGTTGTAGAGGTAGCCCAGTCCATCACATAGACCAGACTCCCCACCTTTGACTTTGTCTACACTTCATGCTGCCTTGGGAAAGCAGTCAACATAATCAATGACTTGTCCCACCCCTGTCATTCCTTCTTCGGTGTTAGTGAACAGGGTGTTTGCTGGTTGGCGAGGACTCGGAGGGCCGAAGGGCCTGTTTCCGCGCTGCATCTTTAGTTTAGTTTAGAGATGCAGCACAGAAACAGGCCCTTCGGCCCACCAAGTCCGCGCCGACCAGCCATCCCCGGACATTAACACTAATCTACACACACTACTATACCAAGCCAATTTTACATTATACCAAGCCAATTAACCTACAAACCTGTACGTCTTCTCCATGTGGGAGGAAACCGGAGCACCCGGAGAAAACCCACACAGGTCGCAGGGATCTTAGCAAACTCCTTTCGGACAGCACCCGTAGTCAGGATAGGAACACGGGTCTCTGCTGCTGTAAAGCAGTGACTCTACCGCAGTGCCACCAAGCCTCTCGTAACTAAACTAAACTAAACTAAACCTGTAGCACTTACATTTTGTGAGCTAAATAAATTTCTACTAAATTTCTACTAAATATTAGCAAATATGAACGTACAGTTTGTGGTTATCAAAGCAGATCTGGTTCACTTTAAAACAAGGAAATATGTCATCCGCACTAACTGGTATCTCATGTCTTCAAACACACAGCATATTTGTTGACCTAATTTGTTGATTTAATAGGAATCCGAGGGGTAACCTTTTTCATACAGAGGGTGGTGGGTGTATGGAACAAGCTTCCAGAGGAGGTAGTTGAGGCTGCGACTATTCCATTGTTTAAGAAACAGTTGGACAGGTACATGGATAGGACAGGTTTGGAGGGATATGGACCAAATGCAGGCAAGTGGGACTAGTGTAGCTGGGACATTGTTGGCCAGTGTAGGGTGAGTTGGCCTGAAGGGCCTGTTCTCTCAGTGTATCACTCCATAACCACTGTGTGTAGCACGTTAGTACTTGCATCAATGTAAAGCCCTTTGGTCAATGAGAGTTGTTTTTAAATGCGCTATAGAAATAAAATGGACTTGACTCGACTATGACTCTATGACTCAATGACTCCTAGCTGGCTTTCGAAATGGCTGAACAATTTTTAACAATGAGCAAAAGATAATAGACTGCTGGAGGTTCTTGCTTAGACTTTAGTTGTTAGACTTTAAACTTAGAGATACGTCGCGGAAACAAGCCCTTCGGCGCACAGAGTCCACGACGACCAGCGATCACCTCGTACACTAGCACTACCCTATGCAATGTGGACAATTTAACATGTTACCAAAGTCAATTAATCTCCAAACCTGAACGTCTTTGGAGTGTGGGAGGAAACCTGAGCACCCGGAGAAAACCCACGCAGGTCATGGGGTAAATGCACAAACTGCATACAGACAGCACCCGTAGCCAGGATCTGGCGCTGTAAGGCAGCAACTCTACCGCTGTGCCACCGTGCCACCCTTAGTAAAGGCATCAAAGTATATGGGGGAAGGCAGGAGAATGAGAGAGAAAGATAGATCAGTGATAATCGAATAGCAGAACAGACTCGATGGGCCAAATGGCCTTATTCTGCCCCTATGTTTTAAGATCTTATAAACTCAATGGGTCAGTCTGATGAAGGGCCTGGCATGAAACATTGTCTGTCCAATTTCCTTCACAGATGCAGCCTGACCGTCTGAGTTTCTCCAGAAGTCTATTATTTTTACTCAAGATGCCTGCAACTAAAGTCTCAACTTTTTTTAATGCTTCTGTGTTAAAACATAATAAAACCGACTGGACTAACTAGCATTGATTTAGAACAAGAAAATCACAGGTCAAACTGCTTTCATTGAATGTAAAATCAAGGAACTGCAGATAACGCTTTACACAAAAGGACACAAATTGATGGAGTAGCTCAGCAGGTCAGTCTGGGTCTGAAGACGGGTCCCTACCTGAAACGTCACCTATCCATGTTCTCTGGAGATGCTGCCTGACCCACTGAGTTACTCCAGCATTCTGTGTGCTTTCTTTGAATCTTCTTCATGGAGATTTAGACTTTAGAAATGCAAGGTGGAAACAGTCCCTTCGACTAGTTTGTTTGTTCATGTTGTCCAGTTTAGATTTGAGAAACAGCGGGGGAAAACAGCGTGGAAACCGACCGCTTCAGCCCACCGAGTCCGCGCCGACCAGCGATCACTCCATACACTTAAGGGCCTGTCCCACTGTACGAGGTAATTCAAGAGTTTTCCCGAGTTTTCCCCTGATTCGAACTCGGAGAATGTCCGTAGCAGGTCCGTAGGAGTTCGTGGATGTCTCGTAGCGGCTCGAACGAGTAAAAAGTAAAAACATTTTTCATCACGATTATTTTTTTACTCGTGGGCATATTTCACAGTGTTGAAAAAACGTCACGAGTTTACCGGTTTTCCTGAGTACCTACCGTTATTCGTACGAGCCGCCACGGGGCATTCACGAACTCCTGCGGACCCGCTACGGACATTCTCCGAATCAGGGGAAAACTCGGGAGAACTCTTGATTTACCTCGTACAGTGGGACAGGCCCTTCACACTATCCTACACCCACTAGGGACAATTTACACTCACACAAAGCCAATTAACCTACAAACCTGTACGTCTGCGGAATGTGGGAGGAAACCGAAGCAGCCAGAGGAAATCCACGCGGTCACGGGGAGAACGTACAAACTCTGTACAGACAGCACCTGTAGTCAGGATGGAACCCGGGTCTGTGGCGCTGTGAGGTAGCAACTCTACTGCTGCGCCACCGTAGAGAGACTACTAGTGTGAACGGGGGATCAATGGTCAGCATGGACTCAGCGGGAACAAGGACCTGTTTCCATGCTGTATCGCTGTGCCCAGCTAAACTACAATCCACTACAGTCTGTTTCCTTGCAGTATTCTTCCTCTGCTCTGCCCCATGCTAATGTGACAGCCTGCCCCTTGCGGTAAGCTTGCTTATCACTGTACTTACAGCTGACACTCTGACACTGCGAGGCTTCGAGGTCAAGCAATTAACCTCCATGACTCGTGCAGTCATATCTTTAGCTTTGCACTGGCAGGATATTATCTTTCGATCATAGGCTCTAGAGATACAGTGCAGAAACAGGCCCTTTGGCCCACCGAGTCCGTGCCGACCAGCGATCACCCTGCACACTAGCACTATCCTACACACTAGCACTATCCTACACACTAGGGGCAATTTACAATGTTTATCACAGTAATTTAAACAACAAACCTGCACATCTTTGGAGTGTGGGAGGAAACCGGAGAAAACCCACACGGTCGCAGGGAGAACGTACAGTACAAACTCCATACAGACAGCACTCACAGTTAGGATCGAACCCTGACTCTGGCGTTGGACTTTATCTTGCCCTAAACGTTATTCCCTTTATCATGTATCTGTACAATGTGGACAGCTTGATTGTAATCATGTACAGAATTTCCGCTGACAGTTTAGCACCCAACAGAACAGTTTTTCACTGTATCTCGGTACACATGACAATAAACTAAATTATCTCAATTAAGGAGTGGCACGGTGGCGCAGCGGAGGAGTTGCTGCCTTACAGCTCCAGAGATCCCGGTTCGATCCTGACTGCGGGTGCTGTCTGTACAGAGTTTGCACGTTCTCCCCGTGACATGCGTGGGTTCACTCCTGGTGACAATAGACAAGAGACAACAGGTGCAGGAGTAGACCATTCGGCCCTTCGAGCCAGCACCGCCATTCAATGTGATCATGGCTGATCATCCCCAATCAGTACCCCGTTCCTGCCTTCTCCCCATATCCCCTGACTCCGCTATCTTTAAGAGCCCTATCTAGCTCTCACTTGAAAGTATCCAGAGAATCGGCCTCCACCGCCCTCTGAGGCAGAGGTTTCCACAGACTCACAACTCTCTGTGTGAAAAAGTGTTTCCTCATCTCCGTTCTAAATGGCTTACCCCTTATTCTTAAACTGTGGCCCCTGGTTCTGGACTTCGCCAACATCGGGAACATGTTTCCTGCCTCTAGCGTGTCCAAACCCTTAATAATCATGTATGTTTCTATCAGAACTGAACAAGGAGGAGGACACAAATGCAGGCTCAGACACAGGGCAGATCAGTCTTCAGAGTTTAATCGGTCCAAGTCGGTACACAGGTAAGCAAAACAGAAGCAACAGTACAATCTAGGAGCAGGTAAAAAACAGAGGTCGAAAAACAGGCAATGGTCGAGGTCACAAGATTTCTAGAGCTGGAACGAGGTGATACCAAGTAGCATACACGACGAACTGGCAATGAGAACTAAAACACAAAGGGCTTAAATACAGACTAGCAGGGGATAACGAGACACAGGTGAAACACATCAGGGCGGGGCCAATAATCACATGAGGGTAAACGACCTGACAGGAAATGGGACCTGAAACAAGAGGAGATGCGAGACACCAAAATAACACAAGAATGCACCCTCTAATACTAAAAAACAATAAGAAACAGAAACTAGATCAAACCCGAGACCTGACAGTTTCAATAAGATCCCCTCTCTTCCTTCTAAATTCCAGTGTGTACAAGCCCAACCGCTTCATTCTCTCAGCATATGACGGTCCCTCCAACCCGGGAATTAACCTTGTAAACCTACGCTGCACTCCGTCAATAGCAAGAATGTCCTTCCTCAAATGAGGGGACCAAAACGGCACACAATACTCCAGCTGTGGTCTCACTAGGGCTCTGTACAACTGCATGTTTAAATACTTTTTGCATATATTACACATGCGGGCACCGCCACGTTTTGGCGCCATTTCCAGAGTCCGGTCCGCCCGCGCGCTCGGTCTACAGGAACGGTTCCCAATCCAGGCGAGCCCCATGCTCCTGCAGGGCCTTCCTCAGTCGCCTTCGACCGGCTCGGCCCGTGAACTGACCTCCCTCTCCTCTCCTCGCCCGGACTTCTTCGTGTCCCGTGGGCGCCTCCTGCAGCCGACCTTGAAGGCGCTGGAGCCATTACACCAGTTCATAATTTGATAGCTTTTAGGAGCAGAATGAGGCCATTCAGCCTATCGAGTGTACTCTGCCATTCAATCATGGCTGACCTATCTTTTCCTCTCGACCCTGTTCTCCCCATAACCCCTGACAACTGTACTAATCAAGAACCTGCCAAACTCCACCTAAAAAATGCCTGCTGCAGTCTGTGGCAATGGATTCCACAGATTCACCACCCTCCTATACACTCCAACATCTCCAGCGGCTCGCTCCCTGCACCACGGTCCGCCGAGTCATATGTTCCCTGTCTCCCTCTCATTCCGCCTCCGGCTTTCATTTTTATTCAAACGGCGGAGCATCCTGGACAATGCAGCTCACCCCCTCCACGACACACTGGTCAACCTGAGGAGCACCGTCAGCAGCAGACAGGTTCCACCAAGATACAGCACCGAACACCACAGGAGATCCTTCTTCCCTGTGGCTATCAAATTGTACAACTCCTCCCCCTTCTGTCGTGGGGTAGACTGAGACTGACACCTCTCCCCCCCCCCCCCCCCCCCCCCCCCCCCCCCCCAATCTTTGCACTTCCCCCAAACCTTTCTCATCACTTTAACTTCATGTTTCATGTATTTTGTGTTTTTATGACTGTTGGCAGATCAAATTCCCTCCTGGGACAAATAAAGTTCTATCGTATCGTATTAAGTTTTAGTTTAGAGATACAACGCGGAAACAAGCCCTTCGGCCCACCGAGTCCGCACCAACCAGTGACCCCCATGCACTAACGCTATCCTACTCACACAAGGGACAATTTACATTTATACCGAGCCAATTAACCTACAAACCTGTACGTCTTTGGAGTGTGGGAGGAAACCGACGATCTCAGAGAAAGCCCACACTGTCACGGGAAGAACTTACAAACTCCGTAGAGACAGCACCCGTGGTCAGGATTGAACCGGGGTCTCCGGCGCTGCAGATGCTGTGAAGCAGCAACTCCACCGTTGCGCCACCGTGCCGCACTTGTTTTAATAAGATGGGTCAGAGTTGGGAGCACGAACGCTAAATCTCGCACAAGCCTTGAATAATACTGAATAACATCGACAACAGATGGGGTCAAGGAGAGAGCGTTCACGTCGCGGCCACTGTATCCACCAATCTTTCCACCACCACGCACAAGAAGGGACAAGACAGACACCATTGTATGCAGATGCTGAGACGTGTGTTCAGCTCTGGGTGAACAACTTCTAATCCTGAGTGTGGACTCGATAAGAAGAAGTTCTAAAACAGGTCAGTCTGAAAAAGGGTCTCAGACCGAAACATCACCCATTCCTTCTCTCCAGAGATGCTGCCTGTCCCACCAGCATTTTGTGTCTATCTTCGATGTAATCCAGCATCTGCAGTTCTTTCCTGCACATAAAACAGGTCACAGAAACATAGAAACATAGAAAATAGGTCCAGGAGGAGGCCATTCAGCCCTTCGAGCCAGCACCGCCATTCATTGTGATCATGGTTGATCGTCCCCAATCAATAACCCGTGCCTGCCTTCTCCCCATATCCCTTGATTTCACTAGCCCCTAGAGCTCTATCTAACTCTCTCTTAAATCCATCCAGTGATTTGGCCTCCTTCTGTGCAGGGAGTTCCACAAATTCACAATTATCTGGGTCAAAAAGTTTCTCACTTCAGTCTTAAATGGCCTCCCCTTTATTCTAAGACTGTGGCCCCTGGTTCTGGACTCGCCCAACATTGGGAACATTTTTCCTGCATCTAGCTTGTCCAGTCCTTTAATAAGTTTCTATAAGAATCCCCATCATCCTTCTAAACTCGAGTGAATACAAGCCTAGTCTTTTCAATCTTTCCTCATATGACAGTCCCGCCATCCCAGGGATCAATCTCGTGAACCTACGCTGCACTGCCTCAATCACAAATTCCTCAAATTAGGAGACCCAAACCGTACACAATACTCCAGATGTGGTCTTACCAGAGCCCTATACAACTGCAGATCTGAGCTCTGTCATGTGTTCAAGCCTTTGAGAGCTTCACAAAGGGTTCATGTCTCATCAGCTGTGTCCATGACAGTGTCTAAACCACCATGGTCCAGGTTTAATCCAAGATGTTGCACGTCACAGTGCTGGTACAAGGTGCTGGTGGAGTACTGTGCTCAGTTGCGGTCACCCTGCTAAGCCGCCAACAAGATTTACGAAGATGTTGCCAGCTCTGGAGAGCTTGAGCTCTACGGCGGCACGGTGTGGTAGACCTGTGACAGAGACCCGGTTTCGATCCTGAACTTGGGTGCTCTCTGCAGGGAGTCTGTATGTTCTCTCTGTGACCGCGTGGGTTTTCTCCGGGTGCTCCGGTTTCCTCCCACACGCCAAAGACGTACAAGTTTCCAGGTTCATTGACTTGGATAAAATTGTAAATTATCCCTCGCGTGTAGAATGACGCTGGAGTATCGGGGACCGTTGGTCGGCGCAGACTCGGAGGGCCGAAGGGCCTGTTTTTTGCATTGAATGTCTAAAGCCTAAAAAGAAGTTGGGCAAGCTAGGACTTTATTCCTTGGAGCACAGGAGGATGATTCTTTACTCCGAGAGTGGTAGCGGTGTGGAATGAGCTTCCAGTGGAAGTGGTGGAGGCAGGTTCATTGGTATCATTTAAAAATAAATTGGATAGGCATATGGATGAGAAGGGAATGGAGGGTTATGGTATGAGTGCAGGCAGGTGGGACTAAGGGGAAAAAAATTTGTTCGGCACGGACTTGTAGGGCCGAGATGGCCTGTTTCCGTGCTGTAATTGTTATATGATGAGAGGTGATCTTATAAAGGTGTATAAGATCATGAGGGGAATAGATAGGGTAGATGCACTGTCTTTTACCCAGAGTAGGGGAATCAAGAAACGTAGGATATAGGTTTAAGGTGAGGTTTAATTGGAACCTAATGGATAATGGACAGAGGGTGGTGGGTATACGGAATGAGCTGCCAGAGGAGGTAGTTGAGGCAGAGACTATGACAACATTTAAGACATTTATACAGGTACATGGATAGGACAGGTTTAGAGGGGTTTGGGCCAAATACAGGCAGGTGGGACTAGTTTAGATGGGATATGTTGGACAAGTTGGGCCGAAAGGCTTGTTTCCATGCTCTATGACTCATTGATATAGTGAAAGGCTTGGATAGAGTGGATGTGGTGAGGATGTTTCCACTAGTGGGAGATTTTCGGACCAGAGGTCATAGCCTCAGAATTAAAGGACGTTCCTTTAGGAAGGAGATGAGGAGGAATTGCTTTAGTCAGAGGGTGGTGAATCTGTGGAATTGTTTGCCACAGAAGGCTTTGGAGTCCAGGCCAATGGTTATTTTTTTTTCAGGCAGAGATAAATAGTTTCTTAATTAGTACGGATATCAGGGGTTATGTGGAGAAGGCAGGAGAATGGAGTTAGAAGGGAGAGATACATCAGCCATGATTGAATGGCGGGGTAAACCTCTTTGGATCGAATGGTCTAATTTGGCTTCAATCATTTACCACCTTAAGACTTTATGACATTGACTCTTCAAACAGCCTCTGGATAGATAAAAAGTTGTTTACTGTAAATTTCATCTTGCTGTGGTGGAATTGTTGGAGAACTCTTGAAACATGTAGATAGTCTTCCACGGCAGTGGTGGCAATCAAAGGTCAGGCTGTTGCCAAGGCAACGCCCAGAGCTCTGCAGAAACTTGTCCATTGTTGACAGGAAACTATCACTGATGACTTAACTCCATGTGGCAATTTGGTATAAGATCACAAATCCAGATATGTGTTTGTGCAGAGCAGATTCTAACTTTCCTCATCTGTAGCTAATTGAGTTCAGTTTCATGTAGCTTAGCTTAGTTTAATGCCGTGTCCACCGAGATGCAGGAAAAGCATGTTCAGTTCAGTTCAGTTTTGTTTATTGTCACGTGTACCAAAAAGCTTTTGTTGCATGCCATCCAGGCAGCAGAAAGACAATACATGATTACAACCGAGCCATTTACAGTGTATAGTGTCTTTACAATGTATGGAATGAGCTGAGCGATGATCTTATAGAGGTGTACAAGATCACGAAGGGATAAAAGTCAACATCCCTGGTCAGGATCGAACCCGGGTCTACAGCGCCAGAGTCCCGGGTTCGACCCTGACCAGGGATGCTGACTTTTGTCTCTCCTTTTCACTTTAGTTTTTGGCATTTACTCCACCTATCTATCTGCCAATGACCCCAACCCCCCACCTCCTCCCCTCCCCTCCATCCTCCTATCCCTTGCCCCTCCCCTCCCCTCCCCCCCAACTTAAGGGGTTGGACCCAGGAAGATCCCCGATGTTGGGGAAGTCCACAGCCCCTGAGATGAGAAGAACTCCCCTCCTCTCTGCCCAGAGGGTCCCAGTTCATTGGCCCCTCCCTAAGGGGATCAGGGGGTATGGAGAGAAGGCAGGTCCTCCTATCACCATGATCTATAATGGCGGTAGGCTCGATGGCCTATCTGATTTGGAGACACAACTAGGAACAGCAGGTGCTGGTTTACTAACAAAGGCACAGAGTGCTGGAGTAACTCATTGGGCGGGCAGCATCTCTGGAGGACAAGGATAGATGATGTTTCAGGTCAAGACCCTTCTTCAGTCTGATTGTTGTCATGGGGAGAAAGCTGGAAGAGAGAGGTGGGGCAAGGCAAAATGATAGATGGACACAGGTGAAGGAGAGGTGAGCAGATGGGTGGAGTAAGTGGCAAAGACTAGAGTTGGAAAGGAGACACCTATCACATAGCTCAATTTGGGATGATGGGGGGGTTTCATTGAAACTTACCAAATAGTGAAAGGCCTGGTTAAAATGGATGTGGAGACAATGCTTCCACTAGTGGGAGAGTCTAGGACCAGAGGCCACAGCCTCAGAATAAAAGGATGTAACTTTAGAAAAAAGACGAGGAGGAATTTCTTCAGAGGGTGGTGAATCTGTGTGATTCTTTGCCACAGAAGGCTGTGGAGGCCAAGTCAATGGATATTTTTAAGGCGATCCACAATTTTTTGATTTGATGAAGGTATCAGGGGTTCTGGGGAGAATAAACAGGGGCTTTGGGGGTGAGTAAGGTTGGAGAATTGGGTTGGGAGGGTAGGATAAGTCAATCATGTTTGAATGACGGAGTGGACTTGATGGGCCAAATGGCCTAATTATGCTCCAAGAACTTATGAACTTATCAATTATCCGCCTAACCTTTGCCAAGCTTTGTCCCGCCCCTATATCTCCTTACCAGCTTTCTCCTCCTTATTCCAATCAAATTGAAGAAGGTTCCTGACCCAAATGCCGACAGTATCTCAAAACGGAACTAAATTCAAGTCAAGCCAACTTTATTTGTCACATACACATACAAGATGTACAATGAAATGTCCATTCCCTCCAGAGATTCTACCTGACCCGTTGAGTTCCTCCAGGACTTTGCGTTTTGCTCAAGATTCTGGCGTCTGCAGTTTCTTGTGTCTCACTCTTCTTTTTTTTTCATTCCCACTCTCGTCATTCAATCTGAATAAAAATCACTGTATCGTTCTACAAATGAACAAATGGAGAAACAGTTGTTCAAGAAGGAACTGCAGATGCTGGAAAATCAAAGGTAGACAAAAATTCTGGTGAGACTCAGCGGGTGAGGCAGCATCTATGGAGCGAAGGAAGTAGGCGACGTTTCGGGTCGAGACCGTTCTTCGGACTGAGAAACAAGATCTCCACCTCAAATGTCTGATGACTGAAAGATTAAAGTTTCCTGAATGTTATAACCCACTTCGGCCCAACTAGCCCACGCTGACCAACAAGTCCCAGCTACAATGTCTGCGTTTGGCCCATATCCCTCCAAACCTTTCCTGTCCATGTACCTGTCCAAATCTTTTTTAAACGTTGTGATAATGCCTGTTTCAGCTCTTTCCATACACCCACCACCCTGTGTGTGAAAATGTTGCCCCTCAGGTTCCTATTAAATCTTTCCCCCCTCACTTTAAACCGACTGTATGTCCACTGGTTCTCGATTCCCTTATCCTTTATCTGTACACTGTGGACGCCTTGTTCATATTCACGTGTAGTCTTTTCAATGACTGGATAGCATGCAAACAAAAGCTTTTCACTGTACCTCGGTACACATGACGATAATAAACTAACATTTAGCTTAGAGATACCGTGCGGAAACTGGCCCTTCGGCCCACTGAGTCCGTGCTGACTAGCTATCGCCCCTTACACTAACACTATCCTACACACACGAGGGACAATTTACAATTTGACCAAGCCAATTCACCTACAAACCTCTATGTCTTTGGAGTGTGGGAGGAAACTGGAGCACCCGGAGAAAACCCACGCAGGCCACAGGGAGAAGGTACAAACTCCGTGCAGACAGCACCCGTAGTCAGGATCGAACCTGGGTCTCTGGCGCCATAAGGCAGCAACTCTACCGCTGCACCATTGGTAGAGGTGCCAAGCTAAACTAAACTGAACTGATGGCGAACCGTTCACTTCCAACTATTCTTTCCTGTTGTTTACATGGGGGCAAAAACATTGAGAAGTGTCCCTGACTTAACCCGGTGTTGGGCTAATGGATGCAATCCTTCTCTAAAAGGTTCCAGACGGCTAAATAATTGCGTCCTGTAAATTATGCTGACTAACCCATAAATAACATGGAAAACAAAACAAGCCAGCACATGATCATCCCCATCTGTTGAGTAACTTCTTATCATTTATTAACTTTCAGAGATCGGTTTGTGAGTCACGATTCTCAGTGTGAACCTTCTCTGCATTTGGGTGTAAGTCAAATATAGGCTTCCCAATGCAATAACTGCAACAACCTCCATTAAGCTCTGAACTACATCCACTATTACATGGATAGGATAGGCCTGGAGGGATACGGACCAAGCGTAGGCAGGTGGGACTAGTGTAGCTGAGTCATGTTGGTGAGGGCAAGTTGGGTCGAAGGGCCTGTTTCCACACTATATCACTCTATACACTTTATGACAATTATTGTTATTATTGTACTATTATTTGGTTTCGAGATATAGCGCGGAAACAGGCCCTTCGGCCCACCGAGTCCGTGCTGACCAGCAATCCAAGAGAGTTAGATCTAGCTCTTAGGGCTAAAGGAAACAAAGGATATTGGGATAAAGCAGGAATGAGGCGGGGGTACTGATTTTAGATGATCAGCCGTGACCATATTGAATGGCGGTCCTGGCTCGGAGGGCCGAATGGCCTACTCCTGCACCTATTTTTCCACCATCGCACTGACGCTATCCTACATACGAGAGACAGTTTTTACCGAAGCCAATTAACCTACAAACCTATACGTCTTTGGATTGTGGGAGGAAACCGATGATCTCGGAAAAACCCACACAGTCACGGGGAGAAGGTACAAACCCGTATCTCTGGCGCTGATAATGCTGTTAAGGGCCTGTCCCACTTTCATGACCTAATTCACGACCTCTGCCGAGTTTGCCCTTGACTCATACTTGCAGTCTTAGGAGGTCGTAGGAGGTCGTAGGTAGGTCGTAGGCAGGTCATGATGCTAGTCGTAGGTACTCGTGGCATCAAGTAGGTCGGGGCGTTTTTCTAGCCTGAAGAAAAATGTCCACGAGTAAAAAAGGTCGTGAATTAGGGTCGTGAAAGTGGGACAGGCCCTTAAGGCAGCAACTCTATCGCTGACGCCCTTGTTTGTTTTTTATGCGTACGTATGTGTTCTTTGGCATCAGTTTCGTTTTTGTTTAGAGAGGCTGCGCAGAAACAGGCCCTTCGGCCCACCGAGACCGCGCCAACCAACCTACACACACTCGGAACAATTTACATTTTGCACCAAGCCAATTACAACCTACAAACATGCACGTCTTTGGAGTGTGGGAGGAAACCGAAGATCTCGGAGAAAACCCACGTACAGACTCCATACAGACGTGGTCACGTTCGAACCAGGGTCACTGAATGAATGAATGAATGAATGTATGCATGAATGAATGAATGAATTAATGCATGAGTTTATTGGCTTATTGGCCAAGTATGTACACATACAAGGAATTTGCCTTGGTGCTCCACTCGCAAGTAACAACACGACATACAGTAAACAATTAAGAGTAAAACATTAAAACATTAAGAATGAAACATTACAATTTAAACATGTGAATGAAATAAACTGGTGTTGTAAAGTGCCTGCTTAGGCTATATTAAAGGTGATGTCGAACAGGTTGGACATTTTATCAACTGTGAGTAGTCGCCCAAAGAGTCTTAACTTTTTCTGGTCGCCGATGGATTTTCAACATGTTGGAAAATGTCGGCGACTTGCTGCAACTATGACGGGTGCCTACAAGTCGCCGAAAAAAATCGCATATGTGCGACAGGCCCCTTAAGCGGCAACTCTACCACTGCTTCAGTTGTATGGTTTTGTCAAGTTTTTCAAGATTCTGGACCTGACAAGTCTCCGCTTGCTCTATGTAAAAGCAAATTATTTTTCTGTACGCCTGGTCTTATTCTTGTTTTGACACATACAGGGATGTGTGACTCACTGATCGAGAATGAGAAAACATTGACCACATTACCTAATACCCACATGATATTCATTAAAAAAAAACAGAGGAAAAGAAGCTGTTCTTGAATCTGGTGGAGTGCATTTTGTTCCAGCTTCTGTGTCTCCTACCCGATGGAGCGGGGAGAAGAAGGAATGACCGGGGTGGGAAAGGTCCTGGATTATATTTAGGAAGGAACTGCAGATGCCCGTTTACACTGAAGAGACACAAAGTGCTGGAGTAACTCAGCGGGACAGTTTCGTCACCCATTCCTTCTCTCCAGAGATGCTGCCTGTCCCCCTGAATTACTCCCGTATTTTGTGTCTATCCTTGATTTTGTTGGCTGCTTTCCCGAGACGAGTGTGAAGTGTAGATGGTGTCAATGGTCATCATCAGTAGACAATAGACAATAGACAATAGGTGCAGGATTAAGCCATTCGGCCTTTCGAACCAGCACCGCCATTCACTGTGATCATGGCTGATCATCCCCAATCAGTACCCCGTTCCTGCCTTCTCCCCATACTCCCTGACTCCGCTATTTTTAAGAGCCCTGTCTATCTCTCTCTTGAAAGCATCCAGAAAACTTGCCTCCACCGCCCTCTGAGGCAGAGAATTCCACAGTCTCACCACTTTCTGTGAGAAAAAGTGTTTCCTCGTCTCCATTCTAAATGGCTTACTCCTTATTCTTAAACTGTGGCCCCTGGTTCTGGTCTCCCCCAACATGGGGAACATGTTTCCTGCCTCTAGCGTGTCCAAGCGTGCATCGTTCCTTCATACTTTCTAAAGAAGGTTCCTGACCCAAAGCATCTCCGAAACATGTTCTCCAGAGATTCTGCCTTACCCGTCCAGTTACTCCTGCACTTTGTGTCTTTTTTGGTACAGTAGCATCTGCAGTTCATTGTTTCTAACCACATCTAACTTCTTTTGTGGAGGCACAGTGACACAGAGGTAGAGCTGCTGCCTTACAGCGCCCAACACCCGGGTTCGATCCTGACTATGGGTACTGTCTGTACGTTCTCCCTTTGACCACGTGAGCTTCCTCCAAAGATGTGCAGGTTTACATCCACTCTATCCAGGCCTTTCACTATTCGGTAAGTTTCAATGAGGTCCCCCCTTGTCCTTCTAAACTCCAGCGGCTACAGTCCCAGTGCCATCATACGCTCATCATATGTTAGCCTAATCATTCCTGGGATCATTCTCGTAAATCTCCTCTGGACCTTGTCCAATGTCAGCATATCCTCCCTCAGATATGGGCCCAAAACTGCCCACAATACTCCAAATGCAATCGGACCGGAGGCTTATAAAGGCTCAGCATTAAATCCCTGCATTTACATTCTCGTCCTGTCTAAATGAATGTTAACATTGCATTTGCCTTCCTTACTACCGATTCCTTGCAAATTAACCTTCTGGGGATCCGGCACCTCTGATTTCTGAATCAATTTCCCATTTAGAAAATGGTCTACGCCTTTATTCCTACTACCAAATGCATGACTTCACACTTTGCCGTGGCATAGGTTTACAAGGTTCATTCCCGTGATTGCGTGACTGTCATATGCTGAGAGAATGGAGCAGCTGGGCTTGTATACTCTGGAGTTTTGAAGGATGAGAGGGTGTTTTATTGAAACATATAAGATTATTATGGGTTTGGACATGCTAGAGGCAGGAAACATGTTCCCAATGTTTGGTGAGTCCAGAACCAGGGGCCACAGTTTAAGAATAAGGGGTAAGCCATTTAGAACGGAGAGGAGGAAACACTTTTTCTCACAGAGAGTTGTTAGTCTGTGGAATTCTCTGCCTCAGAGGGTGGTGGAGGACAGTTCTCTGGATACTTTCAAGAGAGAGCTAGATAGGGCTCTAAAAGATATGTATGGGGATATGGGGAGAAGGCAGGAACGGGGTACTGATTGGGGATGATCAGCCATGATCACATTGAATGGCGGTTCTGGCTCGAAGGGCCGAATGGCCTACTCCTGCACCTATTGTCTATTGTCTGCGCTGTATTCTATTTGCCATTTCTTTGCCCAAGCACAATATCAGTCAGAACTTTTTCCCTCGATGGAGAAATCAAAATAGAGAGCATAGCTTTAAGATTAGAGGAGAGAGATGGCATCACGTTCGGCACAGTTCTATGTTCTGTTCTATATTCTAGCAGTTTTATTGAATGAAGCGCACTATTAAACATGCACTGAGAGGAAAAAGGATGGTTAATTATGGAAAACTAGTCCTAATGAGTTTCAGTAAGACTACTATTTGACCTAAATGTTGAAGAAACTATTATTAAGTAACTAGTATGGAGTATAGAAACTGGGTGACCATGATGCAGTTGTATAAGACGTTGGTGAGGCCACAACTAGAGTATTATGTTCGGGTTTTGGGCACCATGTTATAGGAAAGATGTCGCCAAGCTGGAAAGGGTGCAGAGAAGATTTACGAGGATGTTGCTAGGACCGGGGGGACTGGGCTATAGGGAGAAGTTGTGCAGGCTGGGACTCTATTCCGTGGAGGACTAGTGAAGATGGGGCATGTTGGTCGGCGTGGGCAAGTTGGGCTGAAGGGCTTGTTTCCACGTTGTATGACTCTACGAATTGATATCCTGCACTCTGTATCTTTCCCTTCGCTCCACATATTGGACTGGGCTGGGAGATTGCAACCTTCACGTGGTCCGCCCTGTTTCGACGAATGCAATTAACCCGGCGTGCACAATCAAATAAGATCAAATAGAACTCTTGCTATATTTAAGAGGGAGTTAGATGTGGCCCTTTGGCTAAAGGGATCAGGGGGTATGGAGAGAAGGCAGGTACAGGATACTGAGTTGGATGATCAGCCATGATCATATTGAATGGCGGTGCAGGCTCGAAGGGCCCAATGGCCTACTCCTGCTCCTATTTTCTATGTTTCTATGTTTCTAACAAGTTGTCCTACAACTTTAGGCTGTGCACGCCATACGCAAGAAGAAGACATGTTGGATGTGTGAATGCATTCATGTATAATATTATCTGATTTGCAAGCAAACAAAAGCTTTTCATTTTATTTTGCTACACTGACAATAATAAACTTTAAACCTAAACCTATGATACAAAAATTATTTCCTCAAGTCACATGTACAAATTATTTTATTTTTAGAATTATTTTTAGGTGCCCAAGGTATATAGTATGATTCAGCAGTGTGAAGTCAGAATTAACTTTCGCTGGAAGAGTTTACACATATATTATATTATTGTGACAAGTAATATTTTATACCAGTAATATATGTATTCATTGAAAGTGATTCATATAGTTTACATCTATTTAGACAGCATGAATATGTGAGCCATAATGTAAATAATGGTAGATACAAGGAGCACAGATGTTGGTTTACAAAGAAAGACACAAAATGCTGGAGTAACTCAGCAGGACAGGCAGCATCTCTGGACAGAGGTTTACAGTGCCCTATGTTCACATATCTGTTGCACTGCTGCAAGTAAGATTTCATTGTTCTATCTGGGACATATCACATTGTGGGCTGATGTCTGAAGAAGGGTCTCGACCCGAACCATCACCCATTCCTTCTTTCCAGAGATGCTGCCAGTTCCACTGAGTTACTCCAGCATTTCGTGTCTATCTTCACCATCTCTGGAGAACATGGATAGGTGACATTTTGGGTTGGGACCTTTCTTCAGGCTGATTGTGCCTGGGAGAGAGAAACCTGCAAGGGAGATGGGGGCAGCGCAAAGACTTTAGACTCAGCGGGTGAGGCAGCATCTATGGAGCGAAGGAAATAGGTGATGTTTCGGGTCGAGACCCTTCTCCAGACAATCATCGCTTTGTTTATAAGCGTTGGATTTTTATAGACAGCCTTCCAAGGCAAATAAAACTAACAGCTCCTTCCCCAGTTATGATCAAACTGTTTCTGGGCTATTTGATAAGCCCTTGTGAAAAGGCTTTGCCAGCATTCCTGAGGGATAAATGAACGAGACCAACATTGTCCATTGTTCTGTGTTTTAGCACAAATAGGCAAACACTAAATATAATGTTATTAATTATGTTGATCAGGCAACTTAACCATCCTACCATAACTAGAGAGCAGTCCTGTACTACAATCTACCTCATTGGAGACCCTCGGACTATCTTTGATCGGACTTTACTGGCTTTACCTTGCACTAAACACTAGTCACGTTATTTCCTTTGTCTGTGGATGGCTTGATTGTAATCATGTATTGTCTTTTCACTGACTGGTTAGCACACAACAAAAGCTTTTCACTGTACCTCGGTAAAAGTGACAATAAACTAAACTTAACTAAAGTAAGTCAATGCCTCAATGTTTAATACAAAAACTGGAAAAGATTATTTAGACGGTACAGTGGCATTGCTAGTACATCACTGCCTCACAGCTCTGACGACCAAGGCTCACAGGAGCTTTACAAGCTCCTGAATAAAAGGGGTTGTAAGTTTTTTAGTTTAGTTTAGTTTAGAAGTTTAGGGGTAACATGAGGGGGAACTTCTTTACTCAGAGAGTGGTAACTGTGTGGAATGAGCTTCCAGTGGAAGTGGTGGAGGCAGGTTCGATTTCGTCATTTAAAAATAAATTGGATAGGTGTATGGATGGGAAAGGAATGGAGGGTTATGGTCTGAGTGCAGGTAGATGGGACTAGGGGAAAATAATTGTTCGGCACAGACTTGTAGGGCCGAGATGGCCTGTAGCCGTGCTGTAATTGTTATATGGTTATTGAGATACAGCACGGAAACAGGCCCTTCGGCCCACCAAGTCCACGCTGACCAGCGATCCCCACACAATAATACTATCCTCCACACACTAGGGACACTTTACAATTGTATCAAGCCAATTTACCTACAAACCTGTACGTCTTTGGAGTGTGGGGGGAATCTGGAGATCCCAGAGAAAACCCACGCAGGTCATGGAGAGAATGTACAAACTCTGCCCAGACAGCATCTGTAGTCAGGATCGAACCTGGGTGACTAGTGGAGTGCCGCAAGGCTCAGTGCTAGTATCCCAGTTACTTGCAATCTATCTATACATAACTAAAACTCTGATCTTGTTATCTTCCGGTTTGGCGGTCTTTCTATTTGCGCAAAAACAGTTTGCGATAGCGGCCACGATTTCCCACCAGTTCACTCACCGTTCTCCTGTGCTGCGTGCACCGCGTTTCCTTCCGATCGGTTGAATGTCGTAAAAGTTAGCGAGGTTTAAAAATCTTAAAACCCGCGCGTGCGCAGATCGATCTCTTCTGCTGCCGGTCAGCGCCGCACGGATAAGTCTCTTCCCCTGTCACTCGCCGGGATGGTCCGCCCCTTCCTGTGCCATCACGTCTTTACTGGAGCTGAGGATGGCTGGCGGTGGTTTCCAACCAGACTTTTGGAGGGACCCCAAGCAGCCCAGCCCGGCCTAGCCCAGCCCAACCCAGCCCAGCCCAGCCTAGCCTAGCGCAGCCCAGCCCAGCCCAGCCTAGCCCAGCCCCCAGCCCAGCCCAGCCCAGCCCCAAGCCCCAGCCCAAGCCCCAGCCCAGCCCAGCTTCAAGCCCCAGCCCCAAGCAGCCCAGCCTCAAGCAGCCCAGGGTCTGAGACCCGACCCAGCCCAGCGTCAGAGACCCTGCCCAGCCCAGTCGGAACCAAACGGAATGCCCAGCCCAGCCTAGCCTAGCCCCATGCCCCCCTCTCCCCCAGCCCCCCCGCCCAGAGCAGCCCAGCCCCCAGCAGCCCAGCCCCAAGCAGCCCAAAAACCTCCCCTCACAGCAGCCCCCCTCCCCCAGGGTCTGAGACCACTCCCCCCCCCCCCCCCCCCCGCCACAGCGTCAGAAGAGGAGGAGGAGGGAGTGCTGGCGGATGAGGGGAAATGATCCGTGCCTGCGCATTTAGGGGCTATGGATGAGTGGTGGAATATTGCTTTGGGGGAACGGATTGCGTTGGGGGAACGGGTGAGTGGTGGAATATTGCGTTGGGGAATGGGTTGCGATGGGGGACCAGGCCTCCCATGTGACTTAGTCTAGTGTGTATACTAACGATTTATGCGAAGTTAAAGAACATCTCCAAGTTGCCAAAAAGCTGGAATGCGGAGACTCTGATCCCAGCGCTGAGGAGAAGGTGGGTGACCACTCGCACCAGTGCCCGCTGTGAGTCCCCATTGCCCCCCTCAACAGCAATCCCAGCTCACAGCGGGAAAGATAAAAACTTCTACCAGACTTCAAAGAACGAGAGAATGTCATCATACTCTGCAAATAGACCCCATGGCGATGATCAGCTAATAATATTACTCTTGCATCACTGCAAATGAATCGGGAGTTTATTAGGAATTCTCGCTGCAAAGATCTGCTCGATGTACACCAGGATGTTTCTGTCCTTGTTTGCACACACAGCTTTTGTTCTGTTCATAGTGACCCTTTATGCTGATTTCAGCAGCGATTAACGCAGCCAAGCAGGACTTTTACATAAAACAGCAGGTAAACAACTAACAATCCAATTTTCTGCTGCAATGGGCAGCCGTGATCCCGAACATTTTGGAGCAATTTGATTTCTGAAATTAATTGTAATCATTTCAAAAAGTGAAGTGAATAGTGCATACGTATTCAATGGTACAATTTGCCTTTTTCAGCATTACACGTCTGAAAATCAATGCTTCCCAGGATAAAAATTGATTGTGTATAAAATCACGAGAGGAACAGATTGGATATGCCTTTAAATGTAATATGCAATAAGGCCATAATTATTTTAGTCGGAGTGGGTACGATTGGATTCTGATCACTGTACAAAAACAATCTAACTTACTGCGAACCTTTATGAAGCTGGGTTATAAAGAGTGATATGAGCCAAACGCGGGCAGGTGGGCTCCTCTAGTATCTTTGGGTGGGACTAGTGTAGATGGGGCACATTGGTTGGCGTAGGCAAGTTGGGCCGAAGGGGCTGTTTCCACGCTATGACTCTATGGGTAGACGCACAGAATCCCTTGCCCAGATTAGGGGAATCGAGAACCAGAGGACATAGGTTTAAGGTGAAGGGGGATAAGATTTAATAAGAACGGGGGTAAACTTTTTCACAGGAAGGGTGGTGGGTGTAAGCAACGAACTGCCAACTGCCAGGCTTGTATTCACTGGAGTTTAGAAGGATGAGGGGGAATCTTATAGAAACATATAAAATTATAAAAGGACTGGACAAGCTAGATGCAGGAAAAATGTTCCCAATGTTGGGCGAGTCCAGAACCAGGGGCCACAGTCTTAGAATAAAGGGGAAGCCATTTAGGACTGAGGTGAGAAAAAAACATTTTCACCCAGAGAGTTGTTAGTTTGTGGAATTCCCTGCCACAGAGGGCAGTGGAGGCCAAGTCACTGGATGCATTTAAAAGAGAGTTAGATAGAGCTCTGGGAGCTAGTGGAATCAAGGGATATGTGGAGGGCAGGCACGGGTTATTGATTGGGGACGATCAGCCATGATCACAGTGAATGGCGGTGCTGGCTCGAAGGGCCGAATGGCCTCCTCCAGCACCTATTTTCTATGTTTCTGTTCTATGTTTCTATGTAAGAGGAAATTGAGGCAAGTACTATTGTAACATTTAAGAAACATTTAGACATGTGAGTGGATAACGCTTCTTCAGCCTGAAGAAGGGTTTCGACCCGAAACATTGCCTATTTCCTTTGCTCCATAGAAGCTGCCTCAACCGCTGAGTTTCTCCAGCATTTTTGTCTACCTTCGATTTTCCAGCACCTGTTCCTGTACGTGGATAAGACAGGTTTAGAGATATAGGCCAAATCCAAGCAGGTGAGGGGAGACATTCAGAACCTTCATCCCAGATTGGAAATGTCAAGGAATCGAGGGATCGAGCTTTAAGGTGAGAGGGGAAAAGTTTTAAGGTGATGAGTGGGGCAAGTCATTGGGAATAGTATGTCACCGGAAATATAAAGCAGATGAACGTATGGGGTAAGATTTTTCACACAGAGTGGTGGGTGCCTGGAACGCATGGCCAGGGTTGGTACTGGAGGCAGTGGTGGCATTTGAAAGACTTTTAGACAGGCACATGGATATGGAGGGACACAGATCACATGTAGGCAGATGAAATGAGTTCTGCGTACAGTTTTGGTCTCCTAATCTGAGGAAGGACATTCTTGCCGTAGAGCGAGTACTGAGAAGGTTCACCAGACTGATTCCTGGGATGTCAGGACTTTCATATGAAGAAAGACCGGATAGACTAGGCTTGTACTCGCTAGAATTTAGAAGATTGAGGGGGGATCTTATAGAAACGTACAAAATTCTTAAAGGGTTGGACAGGCTAGATGCAGGAAGATTGTTCCCGATGTTGGGGAAGTCCAGAACAAGGGGTCACAGTTTAAGGATACGGGGGAAATCTTTTAGGACCGAGATGAGAAAAACATTTTTCACACAGAGAGTGGTGAATCTCTGGAATTCTCTGCCACAGAATATAGTTGAGGCCAGTTCATTGGCTATATTTAAGAGGGAGTTAGATGTGGCCCTTGTGGCTAAAGGGTATGGATGGAGAGAAGGCAGGTACAAGATACTGAGTTGGATGATCAGCAATGATCATATTGAATGGCGGTGCAGGCTCAAAGGGCCGAATGGCCTACTCCTGCACCTATCAAGGAGGCCATAGCATTACAGTTTTGAGATACAGTGAGGGAACAGGCCCTTCGGCCCAGCGGGTCCACACGACCATCCGTATACTAGTTCGATGTCCTACACATTAGGGGAAATTTTCAGTAGCCAATTAACTTACAAACCTGCATGTCTTCGGAATGTGGAAGGAAACCTGAGAACACGGAAATCCCAAGATCGACACAAAAAGCTGGAGTAACTCAGCGGGTCAGACAGCATCGCTGGAGAAAAGGAATAGGTAATGTTTCAGTCGAGTTCCTTCCTACTCAGGGAAAGCTCACCCGGTCACAGGAAGAACGTACCAACTCCGTAAAGACAGCACCCGTAGTCAGGATTGAACCCGAGTCTCTGCCGCTGTAAGGCAGCAACTCTACTGCTGCACCACCATGTCGCCCCATATTTCGCAACAGTCATATATTTCAAAGCATCTGAACCAAAGATACTAGAGGAATACTCTAGTATCTTTGATCTGAACCAAAGATACCAATCTGAACTGCTTTCTGTTTCATGCTGGAGACATATGTATCAATTCACAGTTGATAAACAGTTGTCTAAGTGTCCATTCTCACCACAGATGCTGCCTGTACATTGTGGACGGCTCAATTGCAATCCTGTGTAGTCTTTCCACTGGCGGGATATCACGCAACAAAACACTTTACACGTGACAATAAACCAAACTCAACTAAACTAAACTGACCCCTGGAGCTCCTCCAACATGTTTTGTTTTGCACAAGATTCCAACATCTGCAGTTATTTAAAGTACCGCTTGCATTCCTTCTCTCTCCGTCCTCCCCCCCCCCCCCCCCCCCCCCCCTTTGTCGTCCTGCCAGTAATATTGTTGGTATTCCTCGTTATCACCTCCTCCACAGTCAACAAATGACCATTGTGGGCTCTTTGGCCATTGGTGGCGGCTTTCATTTGTTCTTTGTATCTTTTCATTCCTCCCTCTCCCCAGACTCTCAGTCTGAAGAAGGGTCTCGACCGGAAACATCATCTATTCCTTCTCTCCAGAGAGGCTGCCTGGCCCGTTGAGTTACTCCAGTATTTAGTGTCTCTCCTCGGTGTAAATCAGCATCTGCAATTCCTTCCTACACATTTTGTCTGCAGTTTCCTGTCTGAGAAACACACACACACAGAAACGGATTTATCTTTTTCCAACTGCACACATTTCATAACCTTTGCAAGCTCCTGCATGCCATTGACCAAACACGTATCATACATTCCTCATCTGAACCCAACTTTATACATCAGCAAAAAGTAATTCCACTCTCTCGGTGTTAGCTAGAAATGCTTCAACTATTATAGTCCCAGAGCCTGGAAACAGGACCTTCAGCCCAACTTGTCCATGCTGTCCAAGATGCCCCATCTAAACTAGTCTCCTCTCCCCTGTCTGACGAAGGGTCTTGATCCAAAACGTCACCTATTCCTTTTCTCCAGAGATGCTGCCAGACCCGCTGAGTTACTCAACCATTTTGTGTCTATCCCCTGAACCCTCTTTAATCGTACTTCAATGTTACATCTTTGCACTAAATGTTGTACCCTTTATCCTTTATCTGTGGACTATGGACAGCTTGATTTTATCCATGTATAGTCTTTTCTTTACTGAATGGCATGCAAACAAGAAGTTTTCACTGTATCTCGGAACATGTGACAATAATAAACTAAACTAAACTTAGTTTGTTTGAGTTTAGTTTAATGTCATGTGTATTGAGATAAAGTGAAAAGTTCTTGTTGCATGTTAACCAGTCAGCGGAAAGACAATACATGATTACTATCAAGCTATCCACAGTGTACAGATACATGATGAAGGCAATAGCGTGAATAACATTTAGTGCAAGAAAAAGTGCAATAAAGTTTGATAGTCTCCAATGAGATAGATGGCAGCTCTGGACCACTCTCTAGTTGGTGGTAGGATGGTTCAGTTGCCTAATGACAGCTGGGAAGAAACTGTCTCTGGATCTGGAGGTATTAGTTTCCACACTTCTGTACCTCTTGCTCGATGGGAGCGGGGAGAAGAGGAAATGTCCGGGGTGAGACTGGTCCTTTCTTGACTGGATGGCACGCAAACAAAAAGCTTTTCACTGTACCTCAGTACACGTGATAATAAAAGACAAAACTAACTGTGACGCCATTTTCTGGGAAGTGATTCCCTCTTCTATTGATATTGCAATCAGAGCGGAAAGTCAAAGGCTGGTTTCTATCCATGTATTTTGGTGATTGATTCATCATAGTCTTCATCCAACTGCTCTGGAATAGAACTAGTACAGAGTTCTACAACTTCTGCAGTTGTATAGGGCTCTGGTGAGACCACATCTGGAGTATTGTGTACAGTTTTGGTCTCCTAATTTGAGGAAGGACATCCTTGTGATTGAGGCAGCAGTGCAGCGTAGGTTCACGAGATTGATCCTTGGGATGGCGGGACTGTCATATGAGGAAAGATTGAAAAGACTAGGCTTGTATTCACTGGAGTTTAGAAGGATGAGAGGATATCTTATAGAAACATATAAAATTATAAAAGGACCGGACAAGCTAGATGCAGGAAAAATGTTCCCAATATTGGGCAAGTCCAGAACCAGGGGCTACAGTCTTAGAATAAAGGGGAGGTCATTTAAGACTGAGGTGAGAAAAAACGTTTTCAACCAGAGAGTTGTGAGTTTGTGGAATTCCCTGCCGAATGGCTTAATTCTACCACTATGTCGTACGGTTTCATGGTCAGTCGTGTATTGTAATTGTAATTGCCTTGTCCATTTTCCATTGCTTCCAAATTATAAAACAGGACATAGAACAGTACACCACACAATGTGTGTGCCAAGCGTAATGCTAAGATAAACTAACCTCATCTGTCTGCCCATGATGCATGTCCATCCATTTCCCGCATATCGTCTTAAACGCTGTTATCGTATCTGTCTCAACCACCATCCACGGCAGCGCGTTCCAAGCATCAGCCACTCTGTCAAATTCTTGCTCCTTATATCACCCAGAAACTTTGTCCCCCTCACCTTAGAACTATGGCTTCTAGACTTTGACATTTCCACGCTGTGAAAGTGGTTCTGCTGCAGGGTGCCACAGCTGGTAGAGCAACTGAACCCTGACCATGGGTGCTGCCTGTGTGGAGTTTGCACGTTCTCCCTGGCTGCTTTACTGATGCGTGAAGTGTGTAGATGGAGTCAATGGTGGGGAGTCTGGGTCTGTGTGGGGGAACTGAGTTAACATCTACAACTCTCTTGATCGCCAGTGACTAAGGGGTGATCTTATAGAGGTGTACAAAATCATGAGAGGAATAGATTTGGTAAACGGTAGGTAGGTAGCTTTTCGGATTGGAAACGCTTCTTCAGACTCATGAAAATACTGTAGCTGCCTGACCTTGATTAGCAGGGGTGTCAGGGGTTATGGGGAGAAGGCAGGAAAAGGGAAAGGGATTGAGAAGGAACGATAGGTCAGCCATGATTGGATTTCGGAGTAGACCCGATGAGCTGAATGGGCTGATTCTGCTCCAATAACATGAACTGTTGAGTTACTCCAGCACTTTTGGTCCTTTTGTGTAAGCCATCATCTACTGTTCCTTCCTACACAGAGTTTGGATTGGATTTGCACCTTTACTGATGCAACGCGAAGCGTGTGGATGGAGTCAATGGTGGGAAGCCTGGGTCTGGTTTGTGGAACAGAGCTAACATCTCTATCTCTCTTGATCTCCAGGGACGGGGATGAAGGAGGTAGATCCTGCAAGGTCTATGCCTGGAAGGAGGTGCACCATTTCTCTGCCTCGTATCCTCCTTTGCGTGGCTGGTGTGTCCTGGGACAAGAGGCTCCCTTCCGCCTGATGCCCCCCCTCCCTGCCTTCTGCCCCATCTCCTATACCCACTCCCTCTCCTCCTCTGCTCCCCACTCTACCCTCTCATAGAGTCAAGGAGTGATACAGTGTGGAAACAGGCCCTTCGGCCCAACTCGCCCATACAATGTCCCAGCTATCCTAGTCCCAGTTGCCTGCGCTTGGTCCATAACCCTCCAAACCTGTCCTATCCATGTACCTGTCCAACTGTTTCGTAAACAATGGGATAGTCCCAGCCTCAACTACCTCCTCTGGCAGCTTGTTCCATACATCCACCATCCTCTGTGTGAAAAAGTTACCCCTCGGATTCCTATTAAATCTTGTCCCCTTCATCTTGAACCTATCTATGTCCTCTGATCCTCGATTCCCCTACTCTGGGTAAAAGACTCTGTGCACCTACCCAATCTATTCCTCTCATGATTTTGTACCCCTTCTATAAGATCATCCTCCTGCGCTCCATGGAATAGAGTCCAGGCCTACTCAACCTCACCCTATAGCTCACACCCTGCTAGGCCCTAGCAACATCCTCGTAAATCTTTTCGGAACCATTTCAAGCTCTCGTCCTCTGCCTCCCTCCTTTACCCCTCCCTCCTCTGTCACCTCACTCTGCCCTCCCCTCTGCCTCCTCCCCTGCTCTATGCCTCCCCTCCTCTGTCTCTCCCCCCCTCCAGTGATGGTGATAAATGAGGAAAATCCTGCAAGGTCTCTTTTACGAAGGAGGTGCACTATTTCTCTGCCCCCTTTCCCTTTGCCCTCTCCTCCTCTGCTAGATGCAGGAAACATGTTCCCGATGTTAGGGGAATCCAGAACGAGGGGCCACAGTTTAAGAATAAAGGGTAGGACATTTAGAACTGAGATGAGGAAAAACCTTTGCACGCAGGGAGTTGTGAATCTGTGGAATACTCTGCCACAGGAGGCAGTGGAGGTCAAGAAGGAGTTAGATTTAGCTCTTAGGGCTAACGGAACCATGGGATATGGGGAGAAAGCAGGAACAGAGTACTGATTGTGGATGGTCAAGAAGGAACTGCAGATGCTGGAAAATCGAAATTAGTTAAAAAGTGCTGGAGAAGCTCAGCGGGCGCGGCAGCATCTATGGAGCGAAGGAAATCAGCCATGATCATATTGAATGGCAGTGCTGGCTCAAAGGGCCGAATGGTCTACTCCTGCACCTATTGTCTATATATCTATGTTTCTATGCCCCCCCCCCCCCCCCCCTCTGCCGTCTTCTCTGCCCCCTCTCCTCCTCTGCCACATATAACTATGAAACATAAGACTGTTAAGGGTTTGGACACGCTAGAGGCAGGAAACATGTTCCTGATGTTGGGGGAGGTCAGAACCAGGGGCCACAGTTTAAGAATAAGGGGTAAGCCATTTAGAACGTAGATGAGGAAACACTTTTTCTCACAGAGAGTTGTGAGTGTGGAATTTTCTGCCTCAGAGGGCGGTGGAGGTAGGTTAGAAACATAGAAAATAGGTGCAGGAGTAGGCCATTCCGCCCTTCGAGCCTGCACCGCCATTCAATATGATCATGGCTGATCATCCAACTCAGTATCCCATACCTGCCTTCTCTCCATACCCCCTGATCACTTTAGCCACAAGGGCCACATCTAACTCCCTCTTAAATAGAGCCAATGAACTGGCCTCAACTACCTTCTGTGGCAGAGAGTTCCACAGATTCACCACTCTCTGTGTGAAAAATGTTTTTTCTCATCTCGGTCCTAAAAGTTTTCCCCTTATCCTTAAACTGTGACCCCTTGTCCTGGACTTCCCTAACATCGGGAACAATCTTCCTGCATCTAGCCTGTTCAACCGCTTAAGAGTTTTGTAAGTTCTCTGGATGCGCTCAAGAGAGAGTTAGATAGAGCTCTTAAAGATAGCGGAGTCAGGGGATATGGGGAGAAGGCAGGAACGGGGTACTGATTGGGGATGATCAGCCATGATCACATTGAATGGCGGTGCCGGCTCAAAGGGCGGAATGGCCTCCTCCTGCACCTATTGTCTATTGTCTATTGTCACCCCTTTCTATTGTCACCCCTTTTCTCCTCTGTCATCCCCCCCCCTCCAGTGAGGGAGATGAAGGAGGGAAATCCTGCAAGATCTCAGCACTGGGAAGGAGATGCTCCTATTTCTCCCCCCCCCCCCCCCCCTGATTCTCCCTCCTCCCCCCCCCTCTGTCACTGCCCCCCCCCCTGATTCTCCCTCCTCCCCCCCTCTGTCACTGCCCCCCCCCCCTGATGCCCCCCCCCCTCTGATTCTCCCTCCTCCCCCCTCTGTCACTGCCCCCCCCTCCGCGCGCTTCGCACCAACGGCTGCCAGGTCTCGTGAGGAGGGGGCGTGACGGGGGGAGGGGTCAGGCCGCTTCCATTGGCCGAGTGGGCCGGCGGGTGACGTAAGCGCCGGGTATATGCCGGGGGAAGCGGGCAGCGCGCGGGCAGAACCAAAGACCGGCGGAGAGGCCGGAGCGAGAGGAGTAGTGTCACGGTTGCTCTGTGCGGGCGGAGAGAGAGAGAGAGACAGAGAGCAGAGAGCGGTAGTAGTGGTGGTGGGAGTGTCTGACTGCTCGGCCACAGCGGGAGGCCGTAAGGACAACATCGGAGTCCGGCTGCTCGGAGCCGGGGAGGCTGGAGGAACAACACCGGGGTCCGGCTGCTCGGACTCGGAGCGGGCAGAGCCGGCGGGGCAGAGACCCGGGTCGTCCTGAGGGCCCCGCTTCACCACCGGCGAGCCTCGCCTAGCGACCGCAGACCCCCCCCCTCTTCCCTCCCACACGAGCGTCGGCCGTCGGGTCGGCGATCCGGACGCAAGGCCGAGGCCCCGTCAGGGTGGCCGGGCACGAGTCCCGGGCGGCCGCGATGCTTTGCTACGTGACCAGGCCCGACGCGGTGGTGATGGAGGTGGAAGTGGATCCCAAAGCAAACGGCGAGGACTGCCTGAAGCAGGTGAGAGGGGAGAGGAGGGGTAGTGAAGGGAAGGAGGCTGGTGGAGGGAAGGGGGTGTGGAGGGGAAGAGAAGGGGTGTAGAGGGAGGAAGAAAAGAGGAGTGTATGGGGAGGAAGAGGAGAGTGCAGGGGGAAGAGAAAAGTGGGGGAAGAGGAGTGGAGAAGAGGTGTAGAGGGGAGGAAGAGAAGGGGAGTAAAGGAGAGGAAGAGAAGGGATGTAGGAGAGGTGGAGGGGAAGAGGTGTGTGTAGAAAGAGATGTGAGAGGGGGGTCCGACCTCAGGTTCTCTCTACCCAGGCTTCTAACCCATCTGCCTAAAGTGGGACTAGAGTGCATTTAACTCCCTTAAACCCAGCCATCCCTGGACCTTTGTTGCCCTGGTTTATACTTAAGTTGTGAATTAAATTTAGGGTTCAGAGGGAGAACACTTATGATTATGGTTAGCTGTCTTTTTCCTTTGCAATCTCTGTAAACACATGCATTTAACTTTCAGTAAATCCAACCACCGCCTGGTGTTGTCCTGCTTTATGCTGCGATTAATATAGAGGGTAGCAAACTGCTTTGAATTAAATTTGGGGGGTAAGGGACTAGTTTTCTTGAAGTTCAGTTTTCTGTTAACTGCTTTTAATATGATTGCATATCCCCAATACATCCAACCATCTCCTCGTGTGTTTGCTGCCGTGCTTTGTACTGTGATTAATATTTAGTTAGATGCTGTGAATTAAAATTGGGGGTTAGGGGACTCGTTTAATTTTCACTATTTTCTGTAAACGGCATTTAACTTCCTATCATCTGTCATTTGTGTTCTTCTTTGTGCTGTGAGTAATGTTTAGAGTTGTAAACTGCTGCTTTAGTTTACTGTAATTTTTTCCCGTTGCAATTCCTGTAAAACCGCTTGTGTCTTTAATCTTCCTAATAAACCAACCACCAAGCCCCATTTGTGCCAGGATTATTAAATACTGTAAATACTGAGCATTAGAACTGGGGGGGGGGGGAGGGGGGGGGGGGGGGGGGAGTCGGGCTTGAATGCAGTTCACTATACTATTTGTTTTCCTTTGCAATCCCTGTAAACAACCCGTCTGTCCCCCCTCAGGTTTGTCACAGGCTCGGGATTATAGAGGACGACTATTTAGGGCTACAGTATTCGGCGAACAAAGGGGAAACCCTCTGGCTGAACCTGAGAAACAGAATCTCCCAACAGATCGAAGGGATACCTTATAGATTCAAACTGCGAGTCAAATTTTTTGTCGAGCCCCATCTCTTGTTGCAAGAACAAACTAGGTATGTACAAACTTTTTGTTCTGGTTTACATTTTTAAATGTACATTGAGTGAAGTTTTAGTACTTTGCGTGCTTTTTTTTGTGTTGGTCCAGTGCTTCCATTTATTTAAGCGTTTTTGCTGTACTTTGCGTATAGTTTACAGATGACCGATGGTAACCTCAATGCTGGGAGTGTTACTACAGGTCACTGGTAGGAACCAGCCCTTTCACTGTAACCAGACACCGCTTCTAGGTCCTAGTGCTCGCGGTAGGTCCTAGTGCTCGCGGCTGCTGATGTTGTACTTTTGTTTTGCGTTAGTTGGTCTAAAGTAACGGTGGTGCAGTAAAAAGTGTAAGATGTTTACAGCAATTTGTTTGAAGTTTCGGGATGCCAGATTTTTGGTCGGGTAGCATCTATAGAGAGAAATATTGACATTATTTTCAGTTGATCTTCCGTCAAATATAAAGCGTGAAACTTTTGAGTTAAAAACAAACATTTGGAGGAACTCAAGCAGCATAGTCATACAGTGTGGAAACGGGCCCTTCGGCCTAAACTGACCAACGTATCCTGTCTCTGGTCCCACCTGCCCATATCCCTCTAAACCTATCCTATCCATGTATCCATCTAAATATTTCCTAAACGTTGTCATAGTAACCACATCCTCTAGCAGCTTGTCCATGCACCCACCACCCTTGTGTAAAAAAATCTCCCTTTCAGTTTCCTATTAAATCCTTCCTCTCTTGCTTTAAACCTATGCCCTCTGGTTCTTGATTCACCTACTCTTGACTTTGGTTGTTCCTGATTAAAAAGCAGAGCAAGAGACTAAGCAAGTGGTGGAGCTGATTGAAGGAAGAGAATGATGGTTTGCTGATCTGTCTGGAGGAAGTATGTGGGGGGGTGGGAAAGAGAACTAAACAATGATAGAGATAAAGGTGGGTTGTTTCTTACGAATAACGAAACTGCAGATGGTTGAGATGTGAAATAAAACATATGCCAGAAATACTGTAAAGCAGCATCTGTAGTGAAAGTTAATGCTACGCATTCTGCTCTCAGCATGCTGGCTGGCTCTCGTGCTAACATCAGTGGCTGGTCATTTGAAGTTGTTGAAATTTATGAATTTTAGCTTTAAGTGTGTTGTCGGTGCAGGAGGCTGAGGGGTGATCATATAGAGGTGCATAAGATAATGAGGGGGATAGGGGAGACGCATAGTCTTTTACCCAGAGTAGGGGTTCAAGAACCAGTGTATGTAGTTTCATTCAGTTTATTGTCACATGTACTGGAGTACAGTGAAAAGCTTTTCCATGCTATCCAGAAAAAGACAATACATGATTTCAATTGAAGTGAATAATGTTTAGTGCAAGGTAAAGTCCGATCAAAGATAGTCCAAGGGTCTCCAAAGGCTTAGGACTGTTCTCTAGTTATTAGTAGGACAGTGGTTTACGGTGAGAGGAAAATGTGGTAAGAACGCGAGGACAACTTTTTCACTCATTTGATGATAGCTACATTGGACGAGCTGCCAGAGGAGGTAGTTGAGACAGGTACAATGCCAATGTTTAAAGGACATTTGGATAGGTATAGGGAGAGGAAGATTTGGAGGGATATGGGCCAAACCCAGGCAGATTGGATGGGGCATCTTGGTCAGTGTGAGCAAGTTGGGGCCGAATGCCCTATTTCCATGCTGTATGAATCATAATCATAATAGTACTTTATTAGCCAATATGTTTTGCAACATATGAAGAATTTGGTTTGCTATACAGACATGCCAATAAAGAGCAACAAGACACCCAGATAAATTAATAACATGAACAACCACCACAGTGACTCCCCCACATTCCTCGCTGTGATGGAAGGCAAAAAAAAAGTTAAATCTCTTCCCTTCTTTGTTCTCCCGCTGTTGGGGGCCTCGAACCTTCCATTGTCAGGACGATCTTGGCTCCCGCAGCCAGCGGTTGGCCCCTCGGCATCGGGGAGATCAAGCTCCCGCATCGGGGGGAATCTCAACTCCCCGTGCCGGGCGATAGGACCCCGTGTCGGGGCTAGTCCAACCTCCTGCGAGACTGGAGCTTCCTGACATCAGTCTCTACCGGCGACTGCGGGTTCCTCGATGGTGAAATCTGTAGGCCACAGTTGGAGCGTCGATCCCAGGCAAGGGGTCGCAGGCTCAGATGGCAAGTCCACGGCCCCGTGGTGGGGCTCAAAGTCGGTCTTGAGCAAGGCCTCCAGCTCCATGATGTTAGGTCGCAGAGCAACCGAAAAAACGATCTGGAAAACAATCTCCAGCAAGGTAAGAGATTTGAAAAAAACTTTCCCCCTCCCCCAGCCTTCACATTAAACAAACCAGAGAACATTAACACACACTTTTAAAATACACTAAAAAATAACAAAAAAAGATGAAAAGACAGGCAGACTGTTGGCGAGAGCTTACCTGGATTTATCATCAAATCTGTATTCGATTTTTCTGTAAGTTAGTCTGAGTTCTTAAATTTGGATTCTCTGCACATCGCACTCTGCTGGCTCTTAATGTCACAAATTACATCCTACGCGCATGGTAATCAATTCCTTGTACAGTGCCGAAGCTGACTGCGAATGTGTAGAGACTATTGACTGAGAGCAATGTTTTTGAAGTGCTGTGGCCTCGGGCTACATGAAGTAATAACTAGCCTGGCCAAATGCGGTACTGTTCCTCTAGAAAACAATTACCGGTTGAACTGCACGGAGTTCTATTGCTGAGCCCCATTTTGCCACAATTCCGAACGTAAACAAAATCCACCGACCAAGATTATTTCCTGCTTTAATAATAATAATAAATTTAATTTATATAGCGCTTTTCAGGGACTGAAAGTCGCTTTACAAGGCAAGGCAAAAAAACAAAACAAAAACCAAAACAAAACAAAAAATGAGCAACAATTCAAGCACAGATGAAAAGGGAGAAGGACGTGGGGCTAAGGATAGGCAGAGGTGAAGAGATGGGTCTTGAGGCGGGACTGGAAGATGGTGAGGGACTCAAAATTGCAGATCAGTTGGAGGAGGGAGTTCCAGAGCCTGGGAGCTGCCCTGGAGAAGGCTCTGTCCCCAAAACTGCAGAGGTTGGATTTGTGGATGGAGAGGAGACCGGCTGATGTGGATCTGAGGGACCGTGAGGGTTGGTAGGGGGAGAGGAGGAGGTCAGTGGGATATGGGGGGGGGGGCAGATGGTGGAGGGCTTTGTAGGTGAGGACCAGGATTTTGTAGGTGATCCGGTGGGAGATGGGAAGCCAGTGAAGTTGTTTGAGGACTGGAGTGATGTGGTGCCAGGATTTGGTGTGGGTGATGAGTCGGGCGGCTGCGTTCTGGACCAGTTGGAGTCGGTTGATGTAGCTGGAGCTGATGCCAAGGAGAAGTGAGTTGCAGTAGTCCAGTCGGGAGGAGATGAAGGCATGGATGAGTCTTTCAGCAGCGGGAGGTGTGAGAGAGGGTCTGATTTTGGCGATGTTGCGGAGGTAAAATAAGGAGGTTTTAATGACATGGCGGATGTGAGGCTCAAGGGAGAGGGTGGAATCAAAGATCACGCCAAGGTTGCGGGCCTGGGGAGATGGGGAGACAATGGTGCCGTCGATGGTGAGAGTGGGGTTATTGATTTTGCTGAGTGGATTTGGAGCCTATGAGGAGGAATTCTGTTTTATCGCTGTTGAGTTTGAGGAAGTTGTGTTGCATTCAGGTTTTTATAGCTGACAAACAGGAGTTGATATGGGAGAGGGGGGGGTTGTGGGGGGGATTTGGTGCTGAGGTAGATCTGGGTGTCATCGGCGTAACAGTGGAAGTCCAGGTTGAAGTGGCGGAGTATCTGACCAAGGGGGAGGATGTAGATGATGAAGAGGAGGGGGCTGAGTACGGAGAACGCCTTGAGTGACTGGCTGTAGCAGAGGTGTGGTTATGGAGAGAGATGAAGTGGGATCTGTTGGAAAGGTAGGAATGGAGCCAGCTCATTTATGTACCTTTAGAATTATGAGAAATGCTCTGTATTATGATGTCATTTTGTCCCTCGCTGCTTAAACAAACAAACTGGCAAGAGTCGAGAGTGTTTTATCATATGACTCGAGACGAAACAAGGGAACTTTTTCTTGTTCCGCAGCACCACAGATATGTAAACTTGGTAGAAGATAGACACACAATGCTGGAGTAACTCAGCGGGTCAAGCAGCATCTCTGGAGAGAAGGAATGAATGACATTTTGGGTCAAGACCCTTCTTCACACTTGGTACTCTGTATACTCGTATTAAGCAAAAAAGAGAGTTCAACTTGGATATTAAGAAACAAATAAACAATCGTAGTACAAAGATGAAAACAATGTCTATATAGTTTGGAGCTTGTATGGAGATTGTGTTGTTTGGTAGCCGGATGGTTGTAGGAAAGAAGCTGCTCCTGATCCTGGACGTTATAGTTTTCCGGCTCCGGTGCCAACTTCCTGATGGCAGGAGTGAAATGAGAGTGCTGCCAGTGTGTGGTTCTCTGATGCTGACTGCCTTTTTGAGGCAGTGACTCTTGTAGATCCCTAGCGTACTATAACAGAACGGTACTGGAAATAAAAGGTCTGATGTAGGGGCCCGACCTGAAACGTCACCCACACATGTTCTCCAGGGATGCAGGCCTGTCCTGCTGAGTTACTCCAGCACTTTATTTCTCACCTTGGCAAATCAGCATCTGATGTTCCTTGATTCTACTGGAAATACTATCTCTGGAAGAGATGAAAACAACAGTTAAGCCTGTAGATGGCTCCCAACGTGAAACACTGTTGGTCCATTCCCTCCACAGATGCAGCATGAGCCACTGGGGAACTCTGTTCCGACAGCAGTGCGTTTTGCTTAAGATTCCAACATCTGCCCTTCCTTGTGTCACCAGTTCATCTCCCATCCCCAGCTGTTTTCTGGTATTTTCTGTGCTTTAGCGGCTATTTAAAGGCCCCAAATTATCATGACTTAAAGAAAGAGATGCAATCTGTGTAGGCGTTCTTTGTTGTTGGACAAGTTGACAAGTGGAGCAGAATTTCATTAATATTTTAAATGCAGAGTTACAGGTGTGTTTAAAACTTTAAATGTCAGCCATCTAGATTTTTTTCTGTCAATAAAATTGTTCCCTCACAGTAACAGAAACCCGGGTTCAATCCTGATTATGGGTCCTGTCGAGACAGAGTTTGTGTGGGTTTTCTCCAAGTGCACTGGTTTACTTCGCGCCCCTCCCCCTCCCAAAGACGTACAGATTTGCAGGTAAAATTGTAAATTGTCCCTAGTGTGTAGGGATAGTGCGAGTGCACAGGTGGTCACTGATCGGCATAGGCCAAAGGGCTTGTTTCTGCATTGTATCTCTTAAATCAACTGAATTATATAAATATACAAGCTTCATCTATGGCAAAGAATTCCACAGATTCACAACTCTCTGGGTGAAAAAAATGTTTCCTCACCTCCGTCCTAAATGGCCTACCCCTTAACTCTAATCCCTGGTTCTGGACTTCCCCAACATCGAAAACATTTTTTCCTTCATCTGCCTTGTCCAATCCTGTAGGAATTTTATATGTTTCTGTAAGATTCCCTCTCATCCTAAATTCCAGTGAATACAAGCACAGTCGACCCATTCTTTCATCATACTCAGTCCCGCCATCCTGGGACTTAATCTGGTGAGTTGCACTCCCTTAATAGCAAAAATGTCCTTCCTCAATTAGGGGACCAAAATTGCACACAATACTCCGGGGTGCGGTCTTATCAGAGCCCTGTACAAATGCAGTAGGACCTCCTTGCTCCAAAACTCAAATCCTCTTGCAATGAAGGCCAACATGCCATAAGCTTTCTTCATTGCCTGCTGTTCCTGCATGCTTACTTTTAGTGACTGACGTACAAGCACACCCAGGTCTTGTTGCACCTCACCGTCTCCTAATCAGACACCATTCGGATAATAATCTGCCTTCCTGTTCTTGCCACTGAAGTGGATAACTTCACATTTATCTACATTATAATGCATCTGCCCACTTACCCAACCTATCCAAGTCACCCTGCAGCCTCATAGCATCCTCCTCGCAGCTCGCGCTGCCACCTAGCTTTGTGTCATCCGCAAATTTACAGATGTTACATTAAATTCCCTTGTCTAATTTGTTAATATTGTAAACAACTGGGGTCCCAGCACCCTGAGCCTTGCAGCATCCAACTAGTTACTGCCTGCCATTCTGAAAAGGACCAGTTAATTCCTACTCTTTGCTTCCTGTCTGCCAACCAATTCTCTATCTATGTCAATACCCAACCCCCAATACCATGTGCTCAAATTTTGCACACTAATCTCTAGAGTGGGACTTTGTCAGAGGCTTTTTGCAAATCCAGATACACCACATCCACTGGCTCTCCCTTATCCATTCTACTTGTTATATCTTCAAAAAATTCCAAAAGTTTATTCAAGCATTTTTGATTTTCATTCCAATTAATTTTAATGATCAGTCTGCCTTTAAATGTCAAACAGTTATGGTGTATGTTCTTTTTTGCGTTTTATCTCTAATATCTGTTTGTTACTTTGTATAGTTAAGAGGCATCTATGCAGTCCCATGTATTTCAACAGTTGCTCATTGTTGCTTGCTGTGTGGCTTGCCCGCCAGTAACCTCCTGTTTACATTGTTGCCGTTTGACCGAGAGTTACCTCTGAAGTGTTGTGCTTGGTGCCTCTGGGTAAATGAAGTCAAACCAGCTTCCTCATGTTACAGCTCCTCTCACACTTGTTTTTTTTTTAAATCTTTTTTTTAAAACCCAAAGTAATTTTAAATTCTTGAACACTTAAGTTTTGAGACCATACTTGCTTGCAAAACCTGCTTTTGGTTCGCTTTTGCTTCCTGCAGTCAAAGTTAATGATTTTGTCTTCCTCTGGTTGCTTATCCCCAGCCATAATTCATGCTGAATCTCTCATTTTGATCCTGTCTGTCCTGCACCTCCCTTGTACTATATCCTGCTGTGGTCAGAAGCACTGCAGTGTACACAGCTGGGGGGGGTTTCCTTCCTTCATAGAAGTTTTGTTTTTCTGCCTCTGGTGTCGTCTGCCATTATGTTCTCATTTTATATTGTCAAAAAAGGAGATGGGAATGGCAAATGGCACGCGAGAAACTGCAGATGCTGTCGTCTTAAGTGAAACTGCACGATCTCAGCGGGTCAGGCAGCATCTAGGGAGGGAAATGGACCAACAACGTTTTCATAAATTCATGTAAAAGGAGCAGGATTTGGCCTTTCGGCCTGTCAAATCCACTCTGCCATTCAGTCATGGCTGATCTTTCTTTTCCTCTCAACTCCATTCTCCTGCCTTCTCCCCATAACCCCTGACACCCATGCTAACCTTTGGGGGGGTGGGTACTTTCAGACTAATGGGGTGGGAGGGGGGGGAGAAGAAGAGCTGCAAAAAAGTGAGGGCAGGGCAAATAATGGGAAGTGCTAGGCATATAAATTGAGGGAGAATGCTAATAGGCAGATGTGTGGGTAGACATGAAAAAAACAGCTAAAAGGGTGTCAGGAAAAGAAGGGGGGAGGGACTAAAGGGAGATAAGCATATGGAGGAGGGGAAATGAGCAGGAGAGGGAGTAATGTATGTGCATCAGGGTGGGCAAAGGAGGAGGGTATGACTTGCAATTGGACAATTCAATGTTCATACTATTGGGTTGTAAGCTACCCAAGTGGAGCGGTGTGCCCACGTAGAATGAATTGTTTAGCAAGGAACTGCAGATGCTGGTTTACACCAAACATAGACACAAAGTGTTGGAGTAACTCGGCGGGTCGGGCAGCATCTCTGGATAAATAGGATGGGTGACGTTTCGGGTCGGAACCCTACAGACTGAAGACTTTTGAGTTACTCCAGCCACTTAGTGTCTCTTTGGGAATGTATTGTTGTTCCTGATCCAATGATCTTATTCCAGGAATGGAGGAGGCCAATTATGGGGAATGGGAGTTAAAATGGTGTGCAACTGGGAGATCCAGCAGACCTTAGCAAACAGATGTGTGCAGAAAAATGGTCGTCACCTGGTTAACTGTGTTCAGTAAGATTTACAAGGATGTTGCCAGGGCTAGAGTGTTTGAGCTACAGGGAGAGGTTGAGTAGGTTGGAACTCCATTCCTTGGAGCGCAGGAGGATGAGGGGTGATCTTATAGAAGTGTATAAGATCATGAGAGGAATAGATTGGGGTAGATGTTTCTTGCCCAGAGTATAGGTTTATGGTGAAGTGCAAAATATTTAATGGGGAACTGAGAGGTTGTGTGGAACAAGCTCCCAGGGGAGGTAGTTGAGGCAGGGTCTATCCCAACATTTAAGAAAGAGACAGGTACATGGTTTGGGGGGAAATGGGCCAAACGCAGGCAGGTGAATATGTTGGCCGGTGTGGGCAAGTTGGGACTATCACTCTATTACTCTAATCTATCTATATGATCTATTAGGTCAATGTTTGGCCTCGCTGATGTAAAGGAGGCTTCCTATTCCATCATTGTGGCCAATTAACCTTGTTTTGTATGGAACCGTTCAAGCCTTGCCCAATGATTTCAGCATAAAGTTCATATTGGTCTGAATTTGATGGTTAGGCTGGGTCCAAATGGAGCATTGTTTACAATAATGACAAATGCAGTTTCACCACTAATTACTTTCTCAGCAAAAACTCAGTTTCGAGAGCTGACCAAACATCAACTTCTGAAGATTTATTATGGAACAGGACTTGTTAATCTAACAGAACAGGCCTTGAAAGATAAGCTATCTAATTTGTCATGTGTAACAACTTCTCTAACTTCAAATAGCCCTTGCTTTCCCTCTCCATCCCCTCCCCCTTCCCAGTTCTCCCACCAGTCTTACTGTCTCACATTCTATCTCTGTCCCGACCACTCCCCTGACATCAGCCTGAATAAGGGTCTCGACCCGAAACATGACCCATTCCTTCTCTCTAGAGATGCTGCCTCACCCGCTGAATTACTCCAGCATTTTGTATCTAATTTATCAGTTGTGGTGCTATCTGAGTTTTCTCACAGCTGGAATTGGTGATTAAGGAACATAATGTTTTAATGCTGGAATTTGTCATTCTGCCATATTTGCACAATGATTTTGGAGTTATTAGTTATAACTACTTTGCAATCTATTTTCTCTTCCCTCACATAAACATAAACCCCTCTCCCTCTCCAAATAAGTCGATCTCTCTGGAGAAGGTTGGATATGCAATTTATTCTTGTTCACTGGAGCAATTCATTCCAGTGCGGTGTCCTTGATAGTATTTATTGTACAAATCTTAATTAATAGCCAATGCTGTTTTTAATCTGGCATACACTTTTCCTAGCATTTGAGTTTATCGTGAACACAAAAGTGCTGGAGTAATAGGCCTGTCCCACTTAGGCGATTTTTTTTTTTTGGGCAACTACAGGCAACTGCCGCAAAATTTTGAACACGTTGAAAATGTTTTGCAACAGCGGCGACAATTTTTGGTGTCATTCGACGTAGGGGTTATCGTAAGCGCTGTCGTAAGTTGTCACCTACGACGCCATTATAAATAGTCCCTGGCAGTCGCCTAAGTAGGACAGGCCCATAACTCAGCGAGTCAGGCAGCATCTGTGGAAGGGGAGGAAGGATTACATTTTGAGTCTGGACCCTTCTTCAGACTTTGTAGTAGGGAGGAAGAAAGCTGGAAAAGAGGTGGGGGGGCAGGACAAAGCCTGGGAATTGAAAGGCAGATACAGGTTAGGGGAGGTTTGACTGGCCCTTCGAGTCAGCACCGCCATTCAATGTGATCATGGCTGATCATCCCCAATCGGTACCCCGTTCCTGCCTTCTCCCCATATCCCCTGACTCCGCTATCTTTGAGCCCTATCGAGCTCTGTTCAGTTTGTGTTCAGTTGGGGGGGAGGGAATTGGAGAGATAGGAAATGTTTGTAATGGTCAAAGATGTCTATTTTTCACGAAGCAGTCTTAAATTTGGGGTTTATAGTAGATGATATTTGAGCCCACTCTATGACGAGGCTAAAAAAAACAATGTTTTAATTGGTTATAGAATGTTTAACTGCCGTTTAAAATCCCTTTGCATTCCAAGTTGTTCATCAATGTTTAAAGTCATCTGTATTTGTTGTGTTTCAGGCACCAGTTTTTTATGCATGTACGAGATGACCTCCTGGGTGGCCGTCTTCAATGTTCAACGGAGCACGCTGTGGACTTGAGTGCACTTCTAGCACTGGTGGAATTTGGAGACTACAATCAAAACACTGCCAAGTATTCTTACGAAGATCTCTGTGCAAATGACTTAAACACTACCATTTTGAACAGGTAAATGGACTGCAGCCAGCTGCAAACTGCTCACCTTCCCAAGTTATTGGACCATCATTAAGTACAGACCTTATGTAGATCTATCGGAACAACCAATGCACGATGGCCCCCAAAGTGTGGTGATTTATTTGGCCAGTTCTTAGTTATCCAGCATGAAATTAGGGCCTTCTGTCTAACTTGTCCATGACATCCAACATACCAACTACACTAGTCCCACCTGCCCATGTTTTCCCCATATCCCTGTAAACCAACCTGGTGTAAATTTTGCCTACCCAGGGAGTAAATTTGTTGATTTTGGATTTGTACATATTTTTTCTCATTGACTAACTGTTTGGTTCTAGTCTACCAGTATCTGTTCATTATTAGTTCATAAATAAGCAAAATAACATTCATATGCTATTAAAGTTGTCTGGGGAAAACGGGACAAAAAAGGTTGGGAACCCCTGCTGTAAACCTTTCCTACCCATTCCTCATCCCAGAGAAAGATCTATCAATATCCGGCACAGTGGCGCAGCGGTAGAGTTGCTGCTTCACAACACCAGAGACCCGGGTTCGATCCCGACTACAGCCGCTGCCTGTGTGAAGTTTGCACATTCTCCCTGTGACTGCATGGGTTTTCTCTGGGTGCTCTGGTTTTATCCCACACTCCACAAAGAAGTACAGGTTTGTAGGCTAATTGGCTTAGCACAATTGTAAACTAGCCCTAGTGTGTACAGGATAATGCTATTGTACGGGGATTGCTGGTTGGCACGGTGGGCCAAATGCCCTGTTTCCGCACTGTTTCTAAACTGAATTAAACTAAAATCATCCAATGCAGTTGCTCTGTCCTTTTTAAAACCTCTTATCTACCTGTTCTTCACCTTAGTTGAATTTGACTTGCATTTACTTACAGTACTATATAATGTGGATTTAGACACAAATAGCTGGTGTACCTCAGTGAGGGCAGGCAGCATCTCTGGAGAGAAGGAACGGGTGATGTTTTGGGTCAAGACCATTGGGCCACCCATTCCTTCTCTCCAGAGCTGCTGAGTTTCTTCAGCTTTTTGAGTCTATCTTTGGTTTAAACCAGCATCTGCAGTTCCTTCTTACACTATATAATCTGATTGGATAGCAAGCAAACCTAGCTTTTCACTGGGCCTCGATACCATGTCCTTAATTTTAAAGAAGGTTGCACTGAGCTTCTATATTAACCCTGATCAGCTTTTGATCTTTCCAGAATTTGTAGTAAATAAGAATTATTTTAAGAAATTATTTGTTACATGTGTTTAGAGGTTAATTAAATTCACCTGGTTCTTTTTAAAAATTTTAAACCCTTTTCTCAGCACTGGTTTGCCACACATTCTTCACCACTGGGGGTCTAAGATATCTGCCTACTAAGTCTGCCTCTGAAGTCGGCTATGGGAAAGGATCTGCTGGCACTGGCCAGAGTTCCAGAGCCCTGGCTATGGGCCAAATTCAAGCAGCCTATCGGCTGCGGAAGTCCCGATGAGGTTGAGATCGGTTACCTCGCCCGGCCTTGGTTCCTCATTTTCCAGGGGCTTCAAGCTCGCTCCTATAAATTTGTCTGGAGTAAGATCATAAATGATAGGAGTAGAATTAGGCCATTCGGTCCTTCACCTCTACTCCACCATTCAATCATGGCTGATCTATCTCTCCCTCCTAACCCAATTTTCCTGCCTTCTCCCAATAACCTCTGACACCTGTACTAATCAAAAAGAGGTGTCGGGCCACCAGTTGCTGGAAAATCGGTGGTGGGCCTGTATTTGATGGAATTATTGAAACCCCGCTCTCTTTCAACAGTATTGTTGCCAAACACAAGAGTTTAGAAGGAATGAGTCGCTGCACTGCCGAGTATCAAGTTCTACAGATTGCATGTACGCTGGAGCACTATGGTGTGGAGTGGCATCCCGTCAAAGATGGAGATGGACAAAAGATGGTGATTGGTGTGGGGCCAAATGATATATCTGTCTGTAAAGAGGACTTGACTCTGATTAACAGGTAAATGGCATTTTCTACCTGGTTTCTATCAAAACTTCCTTCAAATATTGATCCATATATGTTACCCTCGACTGTTAATATTTTGTATAGTAATCTTAAGTTTTAGTTCCACTGATTTGTTTATTTGATAATTTTGGCCACTGCTTCAGTCCCACCTGCAATCATCTATGAGGTGTTATCTTTAGTTTGGAACAAGACATTAGAGATCCAGCACAGAAACGGGCCTTTCGAACTACCGAGTCTACGCCGACCAGCAATTACCTATACACTAGTACTATCCTACACACTAGGGACAATTTACAGAAGCCAATTAACCTACAAACCTACATGTTTTTGGAGTGAGATAAAACTGGAAAATACCCTTGCAGTCTCGGGAAGAACGTAGAAACTCTATAGAGACAACACTCGTAGTCAGGATCAAACTCTGGTCCCTGGCATTGTAGTGTAGCAACTCTACTGCTCTGCCACTGTGCCACCCTGATGGGTCTAGATTGATCAGTGGAGTTGGTGGGATGAAGGGTCTGTTTCCATGCTGCATCTTTAAACTCTTAAGTTTGTGTAGAAGTAATTAACTGTTTATTCTGCAAGGTCACTCATTGCAATAATTTAAATCTGCTTTTTTGTGTTGCTTTCATTAGCAAGAGGGTAGTTAATCTGTGGAATTCATTGACACAGACAGCTGTGGAGACTGACATGGGGTATTTTTAAGCTAGAGAGTGATGGCTTCTATATTAGGAAGGAAGTCAAAGGTTATGGAGAGAAGGTAGGAATGGGGTTGAGAGTGAAAAATAGATTAGCCATGGCTGAATGGCGGAGTAGAATTCTGCTCCTATGTCTTATGGTCTTGCTGTTGGAGTAGTATTACATCACATTTCCCTTCATTTATACTTCATCCACCAATTTTCTTTGAAGATATACAAAAAAATGCTGGAGCAACTCAGCGGGTCAGACAGCAACTCCAGAGAAAAGAAACGGGTAACATTTTGAGTCGACACCCTTCCTCAGACCAAAATGTCACCTATTCCTTTTCTCCAGAGATGCTGCCTGACCCGCTGAGTTACTCCAGCATTAAAACCAAGCCAATTAACCTGCAAACCCGTACTACTTTTGAGTGTGGGAGGAAACCGAAGATCTCTGAGAAAATCCATGCAGGTCACGGAGAATGTGCAAACGTGATACAGTCAGGATCAAGCCCAGGTCTGCAGCAAATCTACTGCTGCGCCACCATGCCGTCCTTGTCTTCTGGTGATCTCGGGTAGTAAACCTTGGGCTTACACACGCACGCACTGGCATTCAATGTCGTGACGCATGCATTAAAATATTTTATTGTCATAACTGAATTTGGACGGCGAAGCAGGTTTGTTCACTTCTGTATCGTTTCTATTTCAGGATTTCGTATCCTATTATCCAGATGGCAACCCAATCCAATAAGAATGTTTTCCTGACCATCACCAAGGAGTTGGGCAGCGTCGTGCTGATGTTGAAGTTGATAAGCAACAGGGCAGCAAGCGCCCTTTACCGTGCAATAACCGAGACCCATGCATTTTACAGGTATGGTTTTGTACTGTCGCACTTAAGTGGTTCACTCTCTATAACAAGGGTTTCCAACCTGGGGTGAATTACCCAGGGGGTACATTTGTTGATTGTGGATTTGTACATGTTTTTTCTCATTGACTGACTGTTTGGTTCCGGTATCTGTTCATCATTAGTTCATAAATAAGTGAAATGACATTGTTATGTGCTATTAAAGTTGCCAGCGGTAAACGGGATGAGAAAGGTTGGGAACCCCTGCTCTGTAGCTTGCATTTATGTGCGGTTGATTCTTTGCACTTACTTTCATAAGTTCTTGAGTAATAGAAGCAAAATTGGACCATTTGGCCCATTGAATCTACTCTGCTGTTCCATTGTGGTTGATCTACTGTTGCCTCTCAACCCCCATTCTCCTGCCACCACCTCTTCCCCCCCCCCCCCCCCCCCCCCCCCCCCCCCCCCCCCCCCCCCCTCCCCTCTCGTAACCCCATACAACCCTATTAATCAAGAAACTGTCATTCCCTGCCTTAAAAATATCCATAAACTTGGCGTCCACAGCTGGCTGTGGCAATGAATTCCACAGATTCACCACCCTCTGACAAAATAAATTCCTCCATCTCATTTCCTAAAGTATGTCCTTTTATTCTGAGCCTGTGGCCTCTGGTCCTAGAATCATTGTGTTGAGATTTATTCCTCTTGGAATTTGTTTACGGAGAGGGAGGGGACAGAGACGTGTGCTGAATAACTCAATGGGCCAGTCAGCATCTTTGGAGAACAGTGGGTAGCATGTTGGCGCAGTGGTAGAGTCATGGCCTTACAGCACCAAGACCTGGGTTCGATCCTGACTGGGTTCTATCTGCAATGAGTTTATAGGTTCACCGTGTGACCTCGTGGGTTTTCTCTGGGTGCTCCGGTTTCCTCCCACGATCAAGGCATACATGCTTTGATAAAAATTGTCCCTAGTGTGTAGGATGGTGCTAGTGTATGGGGATTGTTGGTCGGTGTGGCCTCAGTTGTCCGAGGGGCCTGTTTACACTCTGTACCTCTAAAGTAGACTAAACATGGATAGGTGCCATTTTGGGTCGGGACACTTCTTCAGGCATCGGCCTCTGCACTTTTTTTTTATCAGCATCTGCAAATTTGTTTAGCTTGCAGAAGTACAGATGATCAACTTCAACCCAGTTCTAATTTAATACACACAGTGCACCATGAGTAATTTGGCTTGTGGATTGAAAGATCTCCATCATGATTTTATTATAGGCAGTCCTACAGCACAGAGACGGGCCTAATGACCCAACTCATCCATGCCCAGCTAGGCCCATTTGGCCCATATCACTCTAGATGTTTCCTATTCGTGTACCCGTCCAAGTGTCTCTTGGTCCTGCCTTAACTACCTCCTACGACAGCTCATCCCATCTACCCACCATCCTCTGAGTGGAAAAAGTTGTCTCTGGTTCCTTTCAAACCTTGCCCCTCTCGGTATTTAGCACCCATCGCAATCAGTCTTAAGAAGGGTCCCAACCTAAAACATCACCTATCTGTGGTCTCCAGAGATGCCGCCTGATCCACAGTTATTCCAGCACTTTATATCTTCCCTTGCAAATGTACTGCACTGGGATGCCAGCCTCTTTCGTAAGATTAGTCTTTAGAGTATCTGACATTTCTTTTTCAGGTGCGACACCGTCACGAATGCGGTCATGATGCAGTACAGCAGGGATTTCAAGGGCCATCTTGCTTCTTTATTCCTCAATGAAAACATCAATCTTGGCAAGAAATATGTCTTTGACATCAAACGCACATCCAAGGAGGTTTACGACCACACGCGGAGAGCTTTATATAATGCAGGCATTGTAGACTATGTTCCGAGCAGTGATCAGGATGGCCAGAACTCTCCGCTTAAATCTTCTGACCTTGAACTGAACTGTAACAGTTGTGAAGGACTGAGCTGTCAGCAAAGCCAGATACTCCAGGAGAAGATTCGAAAGCTTAAAGAAGCCCTCCTGTGCATGGTCTGTTGTGGTGAAGAGATCAATACAGCTTTCTGTCCCTGTGGGCACATGGTTTGCTGTGATACTTGTGCAAGTCAACTCCAGGTAACTTTAATATACTTTCATCTATCATCATTGCCTATCACGCGTGTGTGTTGGCCCATATGCCAAGACACCCATTTTTTCCTTATGCAATGATTCCAAGTTCCACTACCAGATTTGTACCTACTGTCCATTTGAGCTTATCACACCTATCACCTGGTAGATAAAAATGCTGGAGAAACTCAGCGGGTGAGGCAGCATGTATGGAGTGAAGGTAAAGGTGATGTAAAAGGTGATGTATAATGGGATATCATATGGATGCTGCCTCACCAGCTGAGCTACAAGAGTCGAGAGTTTTATTGTCATGTGTCCCAGATAAGACAATGAAATTCTTGCTTGCAGCAGCACAACAGTATATATAAACATAATACAGAACAGGAGATTACTTCTCCAGCATTTTTATCTACCTAGTGTACAGGTGATTGACGCAGTTTCGATGGGCCGAAGCACCCGTTTCCACGCTGTATCTCTAAACTAAACAGGCAGAGAAATGGCAAATGGAATTTAATCTGAGGAAGTGAGACTTTGCACTTTGGTTAAGGGAAATTATACAGTTAATGGCGAGACCCATAACAGCATTTAACGTACAGAAGCATCTTTCAGTTCTAGTTCATTGCATCCAGAAAGTGCAATACAAATAGTGATCAGTGAGGCAAATGGTATGCTTAGCTTCATCAGTCAGGCCAATGATTACAAGAAGATAGACACAACATGCTGGAGTAACTCAGTGCGACAGGCATTACAAGAGTCAGGAGCTCATATTGCAGCTTTGTAGGCCTTTGGTCAGGGTGCATTTGGAATTATGGGTGCAGTTCTGGATATCTCATTAATAATCATGATCGTACTTTATTAGCCAAGTATGTTTTGCAACATACAAGGAATTTAATTTGCCATATAGTCATACCAATAAAAAGCAACAGAACACACAAAATACATTTTAACATAGGCTTCCACCACAGTGACTCCTCCACAATCCTCACTGTGATGGAAGGGGAAAAAAGTTCACTCACTTCCCTTTGTTCTCCCGAGGTCGGGAGCCTCGAGCCTGCCGTTAACGGGACGATCTTGGCTCCTGTAGCCGGCAGGAGGGGGGGAGGGGAGGGGGTCGCAGCACCCCTGTGCCGGGCGGTCGGACCCCGGGTTAGGGCTAGTCGAACACCTTTATTTATTTACCTGCTCTGTGGCTGTGTGTTTTCAGCTTTTCAAGGTCACATCCACATAATACCTGTTTTAAATGTGGTGAGGATTTCTGACTTGCAGGCAGAGGGTTCAAAGCCCCACTCCTCTGAGGAAAATGTTTCTTCCCATCCTACTTCTAACACTTAATGAATATGTATTGCCTGCCCAATTACTTTTCTCACTGGCTCTTTCTCCCAGTGTAGTCCCTTGATCTTAACCCATCTCAAACCATACCTCAGTCTCTTTGTTTTAATAAGGAAAAAAAAATGTCAGGTTTTGTTGGTATTTGTACAACTAATTTTCCAGGCCTGGCTATATCACCATGTCGTCATCATCATCATTATCGTTGAAAACATCAACGGGCACGGTGCCTTATAATTCTATGTGTGACAGTGACCGCCCAACTTCTTCTTTTAGTGCTGTTACATATTCTTGTAACTGTTAGTACAGAACCAGGGTCTGTACTAACAGTTTGTAGCATGAATTTGCACCCCTTATCTTTTATCAACTGAGACAAATGTGCTGAATGCGTCCATAGCTTTTATAGAACTTGGGACAGTACTGCCTTCAACCCACAGTGTTTACTTATAGTTTACAGTCATATGTACCAAGGTATAGTGAAAGGCTTTGGTGACGTGCTAACCAGTCAGTGGAACGACCATACATTACAATTGAGCCATCCACAGATGTATGATACAGAAAATAATGTTCCGTGCATTTAAAAGTCCAGTAAAGTGTGCGGATCGCCAGTGAGACAGCCTGTGAACATGATACCATCGGGTCATAAGTGATGGGAGTAGAATTAGGCCATTTGGCCTGTCAAGTCTATTCTGTCATTCAATCATGGCTGATCTATCTCCTAGCCCCATTCTCCTGCCTTCTTCCCATAACTTCTGACGCCAAGACTATCACTTATCTATAGTCCATATCCCATAATCCATATCCCTCCATTTCACGCATGCCCATATGCCTATCCAAGAGCCTTTTAAGCACAACTAAACTCTGCTTCAACTTCCACCCTCGCTGTGTTCCAGAAACTAGTCACCCTCGTTAAAAAAAAAACATATGCAGCCCTGCATTTCTGTAACTGTCTCGACATCAGAGGTTTGCAGAAATGTATTCAAGATCCCCCTCTTTTATGCACACTTATAATGTTACCCTTTATTGCATTTACCTTGCACCTTCCCCACAATTGAGTTCCATTTGTCAATTTATAGCCATCTAACCAGTGTAAAACATGAAGAGTCTGTTTATGGACCTGCTTTAGTTTTGTTTGGAGATACAGCATGGAAACGGGCCCACCGGGTCCACTCCAACCAGCGATTTCCGCACATTAACATTATCCTACACCCACTAGGGGCAATTTTTACATTTATACCAAGCCAATTAACCTACAAACCTGTACGTCTTTGGAATGTGTGAGGAAACCCAGACAGGTCACAGAGAGAACGTACAAACTCCGTACAGACTGCACCCGTCATCGGGATCGAACCCGGGTCTCAGGCGCAGCATTCGTTGTAAAGCAGCAACTCCACTGCTGTGCCACTGAATTAATCAAATCCAGTAGCTCCATGACAAATTGTTTCTAAATGCCTTTAATTTACCCATTGTCCCCCACGATGCTCTTTATTTTGCTGCACTTCAAATCATTCTTCTAGCTTGCATATCCCTTGAATGGGTATGACATGAGCACCCTTGTACTGAACAATGTTGCAGCTTGGATCTCTTACTTGAGCCCTTTCTGTAGCTATGTTGTATAATTAATTGCAATAGCTGATATTTGTTACTTGGTTTGGATATCACAATGGGAAGAGTAGCTTGCTGGAGCTAGAGGTGTCATGGCTGAGTGCAGTGTTTTCTGGGTCTATAATCTAGCTGCTTCTTCCAGGAGTCGTAGAGGGGCCCTTTGACTCAACTTGGCCACAATGACCAACGTGTCCCACATGCCTGTGTTTGGGCCGTATGCCTCTAAACCTGTGCTATCCATGTACTTGTCTAAATGTTGCAATAGTACCTGCCTCAACCACCTCCTCCGACAGTTCGTTCCATACACCGACCGGTTCTTATTAAATCTTTCCCCCTCACCTTGAACCTATGTCCTCTGGTTCTTCATTCCCCTACTCTGAGAAAGGGACTCTATGCGTTTACCTGATCTATTCCTCTTGCAGTTTTGTACACCTCTATAAGATCTCCCCTCATCCTCCTGCAATAAAGGAATAAAGTCGTAGCTGACTCAGTTAGCATGCTGTTTATAAGTATTAGTTGAATGTGCTGTTTTTAAGAGTAGTAGATATGTACGCAACCTACAGCGATGATATATCAGGCAATGGACGGGTGGGGGAGAAGGTGAAAGAATGTTAAGGACTGATCCTTCACTGAGGTTCTTGGTAAAAACAAAAAATCTAAATACAGATCATCAGGTGTAGCAGAAAAAACTGATAATACTCAACAAGCTAGAAATGTTTCCACCTTTATGACTGCATTTCTAGAGTGCCAGTTTTTACATTTTGCTTCAGGGGTTTGTACTTTTCATAGCACAGGAGCAGAGTTAGACCATTTGGCCCATCGAGTCTATGCCACCATTCAGTCGTGGCTGATCTATTTTTCCCGCTCAACCCCATTCTCCTGTCTTCTGCCCATAACCTTTGACCCCCCTCGCTAATCAAGAGGTGGCTTCCTCTGCCATTTGTGGCAATTACATTTTATTTCCTACTTTAGAGAGACGGTGCAGAAACTGACCCTTCGGTCCACGTAGTCCGTGCCTGTCAGTGATCCCCGTACACTAGTACTATCCTACACATTGGGGATAATTTGCCCTTTTACTGAAGCCAATGAACCTGCAAACCTGTACGTCTTTGCAGTGTGGGAGGAAACCGGAGCACCTGGAGAAAACCCACGGTCACAGGGGGAGAACGTACAAACTCAGTACAGACAGCACCCGTCAAACTCAGTACAGACAGCACCCGTCATGCTGCCCTTTTTGTTTTCATATTAAAATCTAAAATCTCTTCTCTGTAATTTTTTTTTTCCCAGGCTTGCCCCGTATGCCGTTCTGAAATTGATCACGTTCAGCATGTGTTCCTGCCCACGTGCGCCAGTCTGTTGAACCTGACTGTGATATGAATAGTTTGGAGAAGAGTTTGTGAAGCTAACACGACAGAGGACTGGAGGTGCTGCAGGTTTCTCGATGCAAATATACCAGTTTGTTTGTGTTTGCATCTCGTGGCGTATTTGGAAGGTTCCCAATACTTCCAGGCCAGTGATGGTGATTCGATGGACCGGAACTTCTGTCACAGATGGTATTAAGAGACTTGCCAGTTTTAAAACCTTTCAAACCCAATTGCATTTTTTTTTGTGTGTATCAGTTGACCTGAATTGCATTGTGACTAGTAGCAGCAGCAGCTAGTCATTGAGACCGTGTAACAGTGATACTGCCTAAACAATTTTTTTTTTTTTTGGAGTGCCCATCCATGGCATTAGAACTGTTATGTTGTGCTATCTCTTTTTATTACAATGATTTTAAAAGCGATTTTTTGATTTGTAGTTCACAAGTGTATTGGCTCGAAAAATGTAGCGAAATTGGTGCAATGGTGCAGAATCATTTGAGGTGTATAATAGCTTTATCCATCTTCCATCAAACCAATTGTAAGGTGAACAACATATTTACACTTTTATTTTAAAATTATTCTGATCTTGGGCGTCTACATCAGAAAAGGTCTTTTTTTTTAATTCTCAAATATGCAATTGTATTAGTTATACTTTCGTGGCTATGACAAGTTTCGAGTGTGAAACCAAGTGTAGAGCTATTCCAGTTTGATTACTGGATATTTATACCTCGTGTAGGGTCAGTAGAAAATTTCGGATGCAAGGACTTGCTGAAAGACCAATTTGTGTGCAATTCTGACTGCGTTAAGGCTAAGCATAAAACTGTCACTTTATAAAAGGAATTCCAAATGTTCATAGGGTAGCCTTAATGTAGCAGCAATGACAGACACCGTGTGTTCATGTACAGATCGGGTTCTTTGCACAGACGTTTTGACTTTAAAATATATTATTGTCTGTCATGTTTGACACAATCTATTTTTACACTTTGTACAAATTAGATTTATTTCCATTTGAAGAAAACATTGTCTAAGCTAGATTTAACTCCTTTTTGTATTCCTTTTAAAGTATGTTAATAAAAACTTTTGTATCATTTTATGATGTGTATGCGTCAAGAAATTATAGAATGCGTCGTTGTTTGTCCACTCTCATCCTTCTGAACTCCAGAGTGTACAAGCCCAGCTGCTCCATTCTCCCAGCATATGACAGTCCCGCCATCCAGGGAATTAACCTCGTAAACCTACGCTGCACCCCCTCAATAGACGTTGCTGGTGATATTTACTCTTAGGTAGCTGAAGATATTCCCTTGGACAAAATATGATGAATGAAGTAACTAAAGCTTGTAACACAGGCAATAATGTAATCGAACAGAGTCAATATACACTAGTCCCAGTGTGAAGTGTCGATGGGAGGGAGGTTGATTTGTGTGATGGTCTGAGAAAACAAAAGAAGAAAACCTCAATTAAAAATGAAATGCGTTTGAATTATGTTTGATTATCTTGTGATGCATCATAAGCCCCATTCCATAGCTGCCGGGGTAAGTTAATCTAAATACACCAGAACAGTGAGAATGGGATGTATATTCATAGTAAACTTGCTCTTTGAAGCTGCGCGTATGCTCTCAGTGATAGACACAAAGTACTGCCAGTAACTCAGCAGGTCAGGCAGCTTCCCTGGAGAAAATGGATGGGCGAAGTTTTGGGTCGGGATCCTTCTTCAGTCTGAATGTAGAGGGGAGGGTACTAGAGGTATGGCTGGCAGCATGGTGGTGCAGCGGTAGAGTTGCTGCCTTAAAGCGCCGGAGAACTGGGTTCGATCCTGCCTGTACGGAGTTTGTTCGTTCTCCCCATGACCTGCGTGGGGTTTTCTCCGGTTTCCTCCGACACTCCAAAGACGTTCAGGTTTGTAGGTTAATTGGCTTCTGTAAATTACAAATTGTCCCGTGTGTGTGTGTGTGTAAGATAGTGTTGGTGTACGGGGACTGCTGGTCGTCACGGACTCGGTGGGCCGAAGGGACTGTTTCAGTGCTGTATCTCTAAACTAAAACTAAGCACAGCAGGACCAGCAACAGATGACCAAGGAAGGGGTGGAGCTCATAATGGCCGGGGAAGAGGTGATGACAAAGTGATGCGAACAGTGGAACTGGCAGGACGTCTTGGGTGGGGGAGGAGGGGAGGGAGGGAACGCAAGGGTTACTTGAAATTGGAGAAATCTACATTATCACCACTGGGGTGTAAGCTGCCCAAGCGAAATATGAGGTGGTGTTCCTCCAATTTGTGTGTGGCCTCACTCTGACAGTGGAGGAGGCCCAGGGCGGAAAGGTCAGAGTGGGAATGGCGAGGTGAGCTAAAATGTGTAGGCAAGAACTACATATGCTGGTTTAAACCGAAGATAGCCACAAAATGCTGGAGTAACTCAACAGGACAGGCAGCATCTCTGGAGAGTAGGAATGGGTAAGGGTCGAGACCCTACTCAAGTTAAATGTTTGGCAACCAGGAGATCACGTGGGCCAAGGCGGACTGAGTATATTCAGTGAAACAGGATGAAAATGGGCTCCACCCTTCGTTGTTCAACTGTTGCCGCTCTGCCTTTTCCTACCTCCAGTTCCGTCCCCTCTACTTTCAGCCTGAAGTGGTAGGATTGCTGCCTAACAGTGCCAGAGAACCGGGTTCGATCCTGACTATGGGTGCTGTCTGTACGGAGTTTGTTTGTTCTCCCTGTGACTGCATGGGTTTTCAACAGGTGTTCCAACTTGCTCCCACATCCCGAAGATGGTCGGTACGGACTCGGTGGATCGAAGGGCCCGTTTCTGCACTGTATCTCTAAAAGTTGAGATGGTCCCAACCCGAAACGTCTCTCGTTCCTTTCTCTCCAGAGATGTTGCCTGTCCCACTGAGTTACTCCAGTGCTTTGAGTCTGAAGGTGGTGAATCTGTGGAATTCATTAGTGTTGTGCAATGAACCAGATATGATAAGAGAACTCGAGGTAAAGGAACCGCTTGGAGGGCATAATCCAGAATGTCGCAGGATCATTGGAGGTAGTGATCATAATGAATGTGAGGGAAATGAGAGGAGGCAACGGGAATTGACGTTTTTGGGCAAAAAGTCGCTCATTTCATTCCAAAAAGGAAGAAAGATTCTAAGGGGAGTAGGAGCAACCGTGGCTGACAAGAGATTATAGGGATAGAATAAATCTAAAAGAAAAAACGTATAACACAGCAAAGAGTAGAACGGAAGCCAGAGGATTGGGAAACTTTTCATAGGACAGCAGAAGGAAACAAAACGGCAATACGGGCTGAAAAGATGATGGAGAGGGGAAGCTGTTAAAAGGACAGTAAAGGCTCTTTAGATAGTGGCAGTGCATGCAAATGTATGCCCCTGAAGGCAAACGGGGAAATTATATGGGTAAACAGGCATGGCAGAGGGGAATAGGTACTGGCCACTAAGGTATGTACTGGAAAGAGGATCTAAGGGGGTATGAATGAAATTTTCATTAGGCGAGAAATGACTAATAGTGAAGGAACAAATCCCCTGGGCAATGGGTCCAGGAATTTCTGGGTGATCATTTTCCAATGTCAATAGAAGACCCTGTGGACTGGAGGATCTATTTATCATTCCAAAAAGGAAGAAAAATTCCAGTTATCCTGACCTCGGGGTGGAGTAGATACTTGAGGCAATCGTGAAATGCGGCACGATACCAGAACAGGATGTTCGGCAGGGATTTAGAATAAAACTAAATAATTTTCTGAAATTTTTGAGGATTTAAAAATGAAGGGATGGATGTAGTGTACATGGACTTTCAGAAAGCATTAGCAATAGGTTTGGGCAATGACACATGGTAAGCTGGGTGAGTGCTGACAGTAGAAAATTGGTTGGCAACTGTGAGGAGGATGCTATGAGAATGCAGAATGGTGACTTGGGCAAGGTTGGTGGGGACCGCAGCTATTTACAATATGCAATGATTTAAATGAAGGGATTCAAAGTGGGCAGATGACACAAAGCTGGGTGCAGGAGGATGGTATGAGAATGATGAAGTTTAATGCGGATAAATTGTAGGTTATCCACTTTGGTAGCAAAAACAGGAAGGCAGATTATTATCTAAATAGTGCCAAGTTGGGAAAAATGGAAGTACACGGGATCTGGGGGTCCTTGTTCATCAGTCAATGAAAGTAAGCATGCAGGTACAGCAGGCAGTGAAGAAAGCGAATGGCATGTTGGCCTTCATAACAAGAGGAATTGAGTATAGAAACAGAAACATAGAAAATAGGTGCAGGAGTAGGCCATTCGGCCCTTCGAGCCTGCACTGCCATTCAATATGATCATGGCTGATCATCCAACTCAGTATCCTGTTTCTGCCTTCTCTCCATACCCCCTGATCCCTTTAGCCACAAGGGCCACATCTAACTCCCTCTTAAATATAGCCAATGAACTGGCCTCAACTACCTTCTGCGGCAGAGAATTCCAGAGATTCACCACTCTGTGTGAAAAAAGTTTTCCTCATTTCGGTCCTAAAAGATTTCCCCCTTATCCTTAAACTGTGACCCCTTGTTCTGGACTTCCCCAACATCGGGAACAATCTTCCTGCATCTAGCCTGTCCAACCCCTTAAGAATTTTGTACCTTTCTATAAGATCCCCCCTCAATCTCCTAAATTCTAGCGAGTACAAACCGAGCGTATCCTGTCTTTCTTCATATGAAAGTCCTGACATCGCAGGAATCAGTCTGGTGAACCTTCTCTGTATTCCCTCTATGGCAATAATGTCCTTCCTCAGATTTGGAGACCAAAACTGTACGCAATACTCCAGGTGTGGTCTCACCAAGACCCTGTACAACTGCAGTAGAACCTCCCTGCTCCTATACTCAAATCCTTTTGCTATGAAAGCTAACATACCATTCGCTTTCTTCACTGTCTGCTGCACCTGCATGCCTACTTTTAATGACTGGTGTACCATGACACCCAGGTCTCGTTGCATCTCCCCTTTTCCTAATCGGCCACCATTCAGATAATAAACTACTTTCCTATTTTTGCCATAGGAGCAAAGAGGTCCTTCTGCAGTTGTACAGGGCCCTAGTGAGACTACACCTAGAGTATTGTGTGCAAAGGAAACACTTTTTCACACAGAGTTGTGAGTCTATGGAATTCTCTGCCTCATAGGGAGGTGGAGGCCGGTTCTCTGGATATTTTCAAGAGATAGCTTGATAGGGATCTTAAATATAGCGGAGTCAGGGGATATGGGGAGAAGGCAGGAATTGTATACTGGTTGGGGATGATCAGCCATGCTCACATTGAATCACATTGAATGACGGTGCTGGCTCGAAGGGCCGAATGGCCTGCTCCTGCACCTATTGCCTATTGTCTTTTTAAGGCAGATTTAGATAGATTCTTGATTAGTGCAGGTGTCAGAGTTTATGGGGAGAAGGCAGGAGAATATGGTTAGGAGGTAGCGATGGATCAGCCATGATTGAATGGTGGAGGAGACTTGATGGGCCAAATGGCCTAATTCTGCTCCTATCACTTATGAATCTATCTTCGGTATAATCTAGCATCTGCAGTTCCTCTCTACACACTTGTGTTCTCAGTACTTGTGTACGAAGGAACTACAGATGCTGGTTGAAACCAAAGATAGACACAAAATGCTGGAGTAACTCAGCAGGACAGGCAGAATCTCCGGAGAGAAGGAATGGGTGATGTTTCGGGTCGAGACTCTTTTAAGTCTGATGAAGGGTCTCGACCCGAAACGTCACCCATTCCTTCTCTCCGGAGATGCTGCCTGTCCTGCTGAGTTACTCCAGCATTTTGTGTCTATTCTCATTACTTTTGTTCTCAGGTAGACAAAAATGCTGGAGAAACTCAGCGTGTGCGGCAGCATCTATGGAGCGAAGGAAATAGGCAACGTTTCGGGCCCGAAACGTTGCCTATTTCCTTCGCTCCATAGATGCTGCCGCTCCCACTGAGTTTCTCCAGCACTTTTGTCTACCTTCGATTTTCCAGCATCTGCAGTTCCTTCTTGAACAATTGTGTTCTCAAGACTGGCCACCTCTAAAGAATAGGGAGCAATGATGTAATAGATAATAGGTGCAGGAGTAGGCAATTCAGCCCCTCGAGCCAGCACCGCCGTTCACTGTGATCACGGCTGATCATCCACAATCAGTACCCCGTTCCTGCCTTCTCCCCATATCCCCTGACTCCGCTATCTTTAAAGCTCTATCTAACTCTCTTGAAAGCATCCAGAGAACCGGCCTCCACTGACCACTGAGGCAGAGAATTCCACAGATTCATAACTCTCTGGGTGAAAAACTTTTCCCTTATTTCCATTCTAAATGGCCTGCCCCTTATTCTTAAACTGTGGGACCTGGTTCTGGACTCCCCCAACATCGGGAACATGTTTCCTGCCTCTAGCGTGTCCAATCCCTTAATAATCTTAGGTACACAAAAATGCTGGAGAAACGCAGCGGGTGCAGCAGCACCTTAATAATCTTACATGTTTCAATAAGATCCCTCCTCTCATCCTTCTAAATTCAAATGTATTCAAGCCCAGCCGCTCCATTCTTTCAGCATATGACAGTCCCGCCATCCTGGGAATTAACCTTGTAAACCTACGCTGCACTCTGTCAATAGCAAGAATGTCCTTCCTCAAATTAGGGGACCAAAACTGCACACAATACTCTAGTATTGAGAGATGCCCTCTCATCCTTCTAAACTCCAGTGTGTACAAGCCCAGTCGCTCCATTCTTTCAATATATGACAGTCCCGCCATCCCAGGAATTAATCTCGGGTATTAAACAGGACAGAGAAGTCATCCTGTAGATAGTAATTGAACAACAGTGGTGACAGTGAGTCACTAATGCCCTTTGAGTCTTTGCAAGACTTACTGTGACAGCACTGAAATGCCAATCTATTAATATGTGCATTTTCAGTCCTCAGATCATGTAAACCTGTGGATATTTTAAATGTCATTTTATATTTTCATCTCCAGAAACGTTATCTCTTGCTGCAGAGCTTCAGAATTCCTACAGATATCTTGCTCTTTAAATAATCATCTGCAATTATTTCTCTCAATGGCCAATGGTACGTTAATGTCATATGTACCTGGGAACAGTGAAATGTCTATTTTTGCATACAGTTCAGATTTAAAAAATCTGACTACGTTTTCTCTCCCATCTCATGCTTCAAAAACAGCTTTAAAAAATGAAAAAAAAAGATATCCTGCAATCCAAAACGATCTGACTGGGATTTCCGACGCCTTTCATGCTGATTTCATCCCAGCAGGAAACATGTTCCCGATGTTAGGGGAGTGAGGCCCAGGGGCCACAGTTTAAGAATAAGGGGTAGGCCATTTAGAACGGAGATGAGGAAAAACGTTTTCACCCAGAGAGTTGTGAGTCTGTGGAATTCCCTGCCTCAGAAGGCAGTGGAGGCCAATTCTCCGGAAACTTTCAAGAGCGAGTTAGATAGGGCTCTTAAAGATAGCGGAGTCAGGGGATATGGAGAGAAGGCAGGAGCGGGCTACTGAATGTGGATGATCAGCCATGATCACATTGAATGGCGGTGCTGGCTCAAATGGCCAAATGACCTACTCCTGCACCTATTGTCTAATTGCGGAAATATTAAAAAAGTCCTGACGTGTTGCACATTAAAATGAATTAATACTCTTTCCATTTAGAAACAGAAACAGTCCCTCCATCCCATCTTGCTCTCGCAGACCAACATGTCCCCATCTACACTAGTCCCACCTGCCTGCGTTTGGCCCAAATCCATCTAAACATTTACTATCCATGCACCTGTCTAAACATTTTTTGTAACATTTCCCCAATAGGGTAGAGATGTAATGCGGAGGCTCTATAAGGCGCTGGTAAGGCCACATTTGGAGTATTGCGAGCAATTCTGGGCACCATATGTGAGGAAGGATGTGCTGGCCCTGGAATGATCACAGCAATGAGTGTTTGTCAGCACTGGACCTGTACTCACTAGAGTTTAGAATGAGGGGGGACCTCATTCAAACGTACCGAATAGTGAAAGGCTTGGATAGAGTGGATGTGGAGAGGATGTTTTCATCAGTGGGAGAGACTAGGACTAGAGGTCACAGCCTCAGAATTAAAGGACATTCTTTTAGGAAGGAGATGAGAAGGAATTTCTTCAGTCAGAAGGTGGTGAATCTGTGGAATTCTTTGCTACAGACGGCTGTGGAGACCAAGTCAATGGATATTTTTAAAGCAGAGATAGATAGATAGAAGATACGCAAAATTGCTGGAGAAACTCAGCGGGTGCAGCAGCATTTATGGAGCGAAGGAAATAGGCGACGTTTCGGGCCAAAACCCTTCTTCAGACTGATGGGGGGTGGGGGGGGAGAAAAGGAAGGAAAAGGGGAGGAGGAGGAGCCCGAGGGCGGGCGGATAGGAGGGTGGGAGGAGACAGCTAGAGGGTTAAGGAAGGGGGGGGAGACAGACAGCAAGGGCTAGCAAAATTGGGGGAATTCAATGTTAATGCCATCCGGACGCAAGGTCCCCAGGCCTGTGCAAGGTCCCCAGGCCTATAGATAGATTGAGTTTAGTTTATTGTCATGCGTACAGAGGTGCAGTGAAAAGCTTTAGTTGCGTGCTAACCAGTCAGCGGAAAGACAATACATGATTCCAATTGAGCCATCCACACCGTACAGATACAGGATAAAGGGAATATTATGATGAATGTATAGTGCAAGATAAAGTCCAGTAAAGTCCGATCAAAGGTAGTCCGATGGTGTCCATCAGTGATCAGAATAATAGAATCATACAGAACGAAAACAGGCCCTTCGGCCCAACTTGACCATGTCGACCAACATGCCCCATCTACACTAGTCCCACCTGCACGCGTTCGACCCATATCCATCCAAACCTGTCCTATCCACGTACCTGTCCAAAATCCCTATTATTTATTACCTTATGACTGGATTGGACGCAACAAAAAATGTTTTTCACTACCTCAGTGTACGTGACAACAAACTAAACTAGACCACCCCTCTCTTCCCTGTGTCTAAATGGATGCACACTATTTCACTCTTTCCCCTCCCCGCTGTTCCCTTCCACCTGTATTCCCTCCTCTGGCTTCACAATTCACACTTCTTCTATTCTTTATTTAGTTACCTCACATTTTAATCTTTTCATCTCTGGTCCAATTATTAAACCTCCCCCACTCCTCCGCTACCTGTAGCCACCTATTAAACAATATCCCATCGTGTCAAATAATATCCCATTTCACCTCTCCCTCCTCCAGCTTTCCCCCTCCCCCCCCCCAAATACAATGTCTGAAGAAGGGTCGCAAACCGAAACGTCCACTATCCATCTTCTCCAGGGATGCTGTCTGGCCCGCTGAGTTACTCCAGCACTCTGTGTCTTCTTTTTTTGTGAACCCGCATCTGCAGTTCCTTGTGTGTAGCTTTAAGAACTGGCAATGAGTCTGTTTGTAATTCTCTGCAGCTAATCACCTATAATTCTCTTCAGGTGAGGTTGCAGATGATGTTAAGACAGGAGGGATCAGAGACTGTGAAGATTACCAAGAATTACAGTGGGATCTTGATCTGCACGGTGGCGCAGCGGTAGAGTTGCTGCCTTACGGCGCCAGAGACCCGGGTTCGATCCTGACTACGGGTGCTGTCTGTACGGAGTTTGTACGCTCTCCCCGTGACTAAAGGAATTCCTCCTCATCCCCTTTCCAAAGGTATGTCCTTTTATTCTGAGGCTATGGCCTCTGATCCAACACTCTAGCACTAGTGGAAACATCCTCTCCATATCCACTCTATGGAGGCCTTTCAATGTTGAGTTCAGTTTAGCTTTTGTTCCGTGCTAACCAGTCAGCGGAAAAACAATACATGATTCCAATTGAGCCGTCCAACAGTGTACAGATAGATACATGATAAAGGGAATAACATGAATAACATTTAGTGCAAGATAAAGCCAGTAAACTCCGATCAAAGCTAGTCCGGGCGTCCCAATGAGGTATATAGTACTTCAGCACTGTTCTATAGTTGGTGAGAGGATGGTTCAGTTGCCTGATAACAGCTGGGAAGAAACTGTCCCTGAATCTGGAGGTGTGCGTTTTCACACTTCTGTATCTTTTGCCCGATGGGAGAGGGGGGAAGAGGGAGTGGCCTGGGGTGCGACTGGTCCTTGATGATGCTGCTGGCCTTGCCGAGGCAGCGGGAGGTGTAGATGGAGTCGATGGAAGGGAGGTTGGTTTGTGCGATGGTCTGGGCTGCGTCCACAATTCACTGCAAATTCTTGGATGGGGCTGTTCCCAAACCGTGCTGTGATGCATCCCGATAAAATGCTTTCTACGGCGCATCTGTAGAAGTTGGTGAGAGTTGTCGGGGACATGCTGAACTTCCTGAGCCTTCTAAGGAAGTAGAGGGGTTGGTGTGATTTCTTGGTCCTTGCTTCAATATGGGTGGTCCAGGACAAGTTGTTGGTGATATTGACTCCTAGGAATTTGAACTTTTCGACCATCTCTCCTTCGGCGCAGTCAATGCAAACCTAAAGCTCTGCCCTCCAGTCTTTGACCTTTCCACCCTGGAAAAAAGGCTCTGACTACCTACCCTATCTATGACCCTCATAATTGTGTGTACATTATCAAGTCTCCCCTCAACCTCCAATGCTCCAGAGTTTGTACATTATCTCTGCAACTGCGTGGGTTTTCTCCGGGTGCTCCGGGTTTCCTCCCACACTCTAAACATGTGCAGGTTTGCAGGTTAATTGGCTCCGGTAAAATTGTAAAAATTGTCAGTAGTGCGTAGGATAGTGCACGGGAGGATCGCTGGTCGGTGCGGACTCGGTGGGCCGAAGGGCCTGTTTCCGCGTTGTATCTGTAAAGTCTAAATGCCTTCTGTGTTTATTTTGTGCCTTTCGTCCATAAAAGGGCCTGCCCGGAATGAGTGGGTTAACATATGAAGAGCGTTTGACGGCCCTGGGCCTGTACTCGCTGGAGTTTAGATGGACGAGGCGGGGCTTCATTGAAACTTACCGACAAGTGAAAGGCCTGGATAGAGTGGATGTGGAGAGGATGGTTCCACTAGCGGGAGAGTCGAGGACTAGAGGTCACAGCCTCAGATTAAAAGGATGTACCTTTAGAAAGGAGATGAGGAGGAATTAGAGTAGTCAGAGGGTGGTGAACCTGTGGAATTCTTTGTCACAGACGGCTGTGGAGGCCAAGTCAATTAATATGTTTAAGGTGGAGATTGACAGATTCTTGATTAGTAAGGGGGTGTCAGGGGTAATGTGGAGAAGGCAGGAGAATGGGGTTCGGAGTAGGCTTGCCAACTGTCCCGTATTAGCCGGGACATCCCGTATATTGGGCTAAATTGGTTTGTCCCGTACGGGACTGCCCTTGTCCCGTATTTGACCGCTACTACTCGGGTCGAGGGGACTGTCGGGTCGGGGCGTCCAGCCCCGCCTCACCCATCCCAACGTAGTGCAGCAGCAGCAGCAACGCCTCGCCCGTGGCCCCGTCGGTCGGTCGGCAGCCCGGCCAGCTGTCCGACCTTCGCCTACAGCCGTCACCACCACCACCCCTCCTTCTCACGGCCGATCATCGGTTCATGAGTTGGATGGGGCATCGGACTTTGCGTGCAGCAGAACACCAAGCCCAGACGGCGGGCCAGCTGAGGAGTGTTGGCCCGGGCCGCGCCACATCGCTCACAATGTCCTGCACTCGGGCCACAACTCCTCAGCTGGGCCCGCCGGCTGGGCTTTGTGTGCAGTCCAGCACCCGGGCCAACTCATCGTTCACCCAGACACGGCCGAGTCGGTCAATGAATTGCCGTTGGGAATTTGTCCCTTATTTTGACCTTTTGTCCCTTATTTGGCAGTGAGAAAGTTGGCAACCTTAGTTAGGAGGGAGAGACTGATCAGCCATGATTGAATGGCGGAGTGGCCTTGATGGGCCGAATGGCCTAATTCTGCTCCTTAAACTTATGAACATTCAGTCCAGTCAGTCGAGGGAGAAGTCTGAGCTCGAGAACACAACATTACGGAACTTTGGCCTCTCTGGGCTATTAATTTTGCTTTTAGGTCTAATCTAATCTAAAGCAGCTGTTATTATTCTTCAGCGATTCCTGATATTTTCCTTTCAAAGCGAATTTAAGCTCCAGATCTGCACTTGTGAATAATTTCATGTCAGCCTGAACGGAACTTGGATCAAAATGTTCTAAGCCACCAGCCTTCAAGGAAATATCATTGCCAATCAATATGTTTGGTGTGTAAACAGATCATTGTGTCACTGTGTATGGCAATCTCATGATGGAAGTGTATCGAGTGCATTCACCGTGTTGTTGCAACAGTTTGCTGAACTCTTAGTTAAGTTTATTTAGTTTAGAGATACAGAGCGGAACTGAGTCCGCACCGACCAGCGATCTCCACGTACACCAACACTATCTCACGCACACTGGGGACAATTGCACATTTACACCTAGCCAATTAACCTACAAACCTGCACGTCTTTGGAGTGTGGGAATAAACTGAAGATCTCGGAGAAAACCCACGCAGGTCAGGTCAGTCAAGTCACTTTTATTTCTATAGCACATTTAAAAAACAACTCTCGTTGACCAAAGTGCTTTACATTGGTGGAGGTACTAACGATATACAACAGTGGTTCATAGATTAAAAACATACATAAATACATGAGGACGTCAGAGGACGTCAAGAAAGGCTTGGAAGTAGAGATAAGTTTTAAGTCATCGGGGAGAACGTACGAACTCCGCACAGACAGCACCCGTGGTCAGGATCAAACCGGGGTCTGCTGCTGTGAGGCAGCAACTCGAACGCTGTGCCACCGTGCCGCCCCAAATTTGTGGAAAAGTTCCCTTTTAATCATTGCATAAGACACTTTTGAGATTTAAAAAAATCGATTTTTAACCTTCTACTGAAATTTCACCGCATTTCCTCAGATCCAAAATATGTATGTGAGAATTACGGTGTTCGTTTTAATACATTCCATTTACTGTGAAGAATATTAGAGTCAATACAGCGTGGAAACAGGCACTTTGGCCCAACTTGCCCACACTGACCGACATGCCCCATCTACACTAGTCCCACCTGCATGCGTTTGGTCCATATCCCTGCAAACTTGCCCTATCCATGTGCCTGTCTAACTGTTTCCTAAAGGTCGAGATCGTACCTGTCTCAAAGACCTTGAGGCAGTTGAACCTCACTGCCTAAGCTGCCTCAACTACCTAAACTGAAATTTGCTGAATAGCTCATTGGAGAAAGACTTTTGCAGCTTTTCACTGTACCTCTAAACCAGGGGTCGGCAAATTATGGCCCCCGGGCCGAATGCGGCCCGTAACCCGATATCATCCGGCCTGCAGGCGGATTTTGTTTCCCCGTAATCAACTGGCCCGCCGAGCGCCGAGCTCTGTCTGTACCGCATCCTGCACAAAGCCGCCGGCAAGCCCGCGCACCTTCTGTGAACACGTTTAAGAAAGAACTGCAGATGCTGGAAAAATCAAATGTAGACAAAAAATGCTGGAGAAACTCAGCGGGTGGAGACATGCGAGGGTTGCGTGAGGCTGGCCTCACCCATTGAGTTTCTCCAGCATTTTTGTCCCCCTTCTGTGAACACGTGATTTGATGCCTGCCAACCGGGGCGGGTTCCACGTGTACACGTGATAGATGTGGCCCCGCCATCCGCTCACAGGCATGTGTCCTGGCCCCTATGCAGAACAAGGTTGCCCGACCCCTGCTCTAGCGTGTCCAATCCCTTAATAATCTTATATGTTTCAATAAGATACTCTCTCATCCTTCTAAACTCCAGAGTATACAAGCCCAGCCGCTCCATTCTATCAACATATGACAATCTCACCATCACGGGAATTAACCTCGTGAACCTACGCTGCACTCCTACAATAGCAAGAATATCTTTCCCCAAATTTGGAGACAAAAATTGACATAACATGTCAACACAATACTACAGGTGTGGTCTCACCAGGCCCTGTACAACTTTTGATTCTTTTTTTTTGATTCAATTTATTTGTCATTGTCATTTGTCATTGTCAACTGCAGAAGGACCTCTTTGCTCCTGTACTCAACTCCTCTTGTTATGAAGACCAACATGCCATTAGCTTTCTTCACTGCCTGCTGTACCTGCATGCTTACTTTCAGTGACTGATGATGAACAAGGACCCCCAGATCCCGTTGCACTTCCCCTTTCCTACACACACTAGGGACAATTTACAATCTTTATCAAGGCCAATTAGCCTGCACGTCTTTGGAGTGTGGGAGGAAACCGAAGCACCCGGAGAAAACCCACGCAGTCACAGGGAGAGCATATAGACAGCACCCATAGTCAGGATTGAACCCGGTCTCTGGAGCTGTGAGGCAGAAACTTATCTCCGTTCTAGGTCCATGCTCTAAAATCTAATTGCAATCTAATCTGCTTTCCCCAAAAGTAAATGAAACAGTGAAAAAGCATATGTGGCAGATTCCCAGGAATATGGGGGCTAACTACTGAGCAGACAGGAAGCAGATAACAGAGTATTGATTTAACCTGCTGTGCAGTTGCTGTTTAAATAACATAGGAGAGGACATGTTGCCCTGGGCGATGGGTCACCAAGGCTGCACGGCTTCCCTTCCCTTCACAAAATACAATCGGTCACAACCCCTGGTGCCTGTCCTTTACATAGTTCACTGAAGCACGCATCAAGTTTGCACTGAATTATAAATGGAACCGGTCTGTCATTTGATGCAGAGACTCACAGAGTCATAAGATCATCAGTGATGGGAGCAGAATTAGGCCATTCGGCCCAGCAAGTCTACTCCGCCATTCGATCATAGCTGATCTATCTCTCCCTCCTAACCCCCTTCTCCTGCCTTCTCCCCGTAACCTCTGACACCCACCTTCATCAGTCACGGCATTGAGTATAGAAGTTGGGAGATCATGTTGCAGTTGTACAAGACATCGGCGAGGCTGCATTTACAGTATCGTGTTCAGTTCTGGGCACCGTGTTACAGGAAAGGTGTTGTTAAATTGGAAATGGTGCAGAGAAGATTTACAGGGATGTTGCCAGGACTCGAGGGTCTGAGCTATAGGGGGAGCTTGAGCTGGCTGGGGCTCTACTCGTGTTCATAAGGTCATGTGATAGGAGTAGAATTAGGCCATTCTGCCCATCGAGTCTACTCCGCACTTCAATCATGGCTGATCTAGCTCTCCCTCCTAACCCTATTCTCCTGCCTTCTCCCCATAACCCCTGACACCCGTACTAATCAAGAATCTATCTAACTCTGCTTTAAAAATATCCACTGACTATCCACAACAAAAGCTTTTCACTGTACCTCGGTACACATGACAATAAACTAAACTCTATCTACCTATCTCTGCTTTAAAAATACCCACTGACGTGGCTTCCACAGCTGTCGGTGGCAAAGAATTCCACAGAATCACCATTCTCTGACTAAAGAAATTCGTCCTCATCTCCTTCCAAAAAGAACAACCTTGAATTCTGAAGCTGTGACCTCTGGTCCTAGACTCTCCCCCCTAGAGGACACATCCTCTCCACATCCACTCTATCCAAGCCTTTCACTGTTCTGTACGTTTCAATGAGATATCCCCTCATTCTTCTAAACTCCAGAGAGTACAGTCCCAGCGCCGACAAACGTCATGCAGTGTGGAAACAGGCCCTTCGGCCCAACTTGCACACGGCGACCAACATGCCCCATCTACATTAGTCCCACCTGCCTGCGATTGGCCCATATCCCTCTATCCATGTACCTCTTAAACATTGCTGCCTCAACCACCTCCTCCGGCAGCTCGTTCCATACACCCACCAACCTTTGTGTGAAAAAGTCATCCCTCAAATTCCTATTCAATCTTTCCCCTTTCACTTCAAAACTATGTATTTTGTTCTTGATTCCCTTACTCTGGGCAAGAGACACTCTGCATCTACCCTTTCACGTCTATAAGATCACCCCTCATCCTCCTGCGCTCCAAGGAATAGAGTCTCAGCCCACTCAACCTCTCCCTGTAGCTCACACCCTCGAGCCCTGGCAACATCCTCGTGAATCTTCTCTGCACCCTTCCCATATGCTAGTTCTATATAAAGTTATGAGGTACGAATATCTCAAGTAATTTCATACAACTCAACGGCATGAATATTGATTTCTCTAACTTCAAGTAAGACTTGTTTTCCCTCTCTCTCCGTCCCTCCCCCATCCTGGTCGTCCTGCTAGCTTCACTGTCGGCCATCTTAGTTCCACTGTTTGTATCCCCTCATTAACCTTTCCACAGCCAGCAATGGACCATTGTGGGCTCCGCTCATCGTTGCTGGCTTTGATATGTTCTTTTCACGCCTTTCGTTCATTTTGTTCTTTGTACCTTCCCTTGCCTCTAGTCTCCATCTCCCCGACTCTCAGTCTCGAAGATGGGCCTCGAACCGAAACGTCACCTGTTCCTTCTCTCCAGAGATGCTGCCTGTCCCGCTGTCCAGCATTTTGTGCCTATCTTCAGCGTAAACCGGTCATCTGCAGTTCCTTGTGTTTAAGAAGGAACTGCAGATGCTGGAAAATCGAAGGTAGACAAAAATGCTGGAGAAATTCAGCGGGTGCAGCAGCATCTATGGAGCGAAGGAAATAGGCAACGTTTCGCGCCGAAACCCTTCGTTGCCTATTTCCTTCGCTCCATAGATGCTGCTGCACCCGCTGAGTTTCTCCAGCATTTTTGTGTATCTGCAGTTCCTTCCTGCACACTTTGATTTTGTAGATACAGAAGCTGCAATTCATACTATCGCCACTAGATGGTAGACTCGGTACTTAAAAGCTTCAATTAGACTGCTGCAATCAGATGGCATAAGTAAGATTTAGGATTGTATCAAGGTGATTAGACTGGGGCTTTTAGAAAGCCAAGAGGAGTGGAATAAGGAAAGCAACATCAACAAAGGGTGGCACGGTGGCGCAGCGGTAGAGTTGCCGCCTCACAGCGCCAGAGACCCGGGTTCCATCCTGACTACGGGCGCTGTCTGTACGGAGTTTGCACGTTCTCCCTGTGACCGCGTGGGTTTTCCCCGGGTGCTCCGGTTTTCTCCCACACTTCAAAGACGTGCAGGTTTATTTGGCTTGGTATTATTGTAAACTGGTGCGTGTAGGATATTATTAGTGTGTAGGCCCAAGAGCCTGTGTCTCTGTATCTCTAAACTAAACATCACTAAACCAAACAAAACATCCTCATAAACCCTCTTGTCCTGCAGCTGACATGAAACGTGTACAAAATCATCAGCGGAATAGTCCGGGTAGACAGACGCACAGAGTTTTTCGTGACCAGGGTAGGAGAATCGAGAGCCAGAGGACATAGGTTCAAGGTGAAGGGGGAAATATTTAATAGGGAACCTGAGCGACATGTTGGTCGGTGTGGGCAAGCTGTTTCCAAGCTGTATGACTGTATGACTCTAAGGGGCTCTATCCTAACCCCATTCTCCTGCCTTCTCCCCATAACCCTTGTCACTCGTACTGATGAAGAATCTATCTATCTCTGTCTTAAATATATCCACTGACTTGGCCTCCACAGCCGTCTACATTACTTGCTATCACAATATTTACTAAAAACATTAGAGGGAGAAGTCGGGGCAAGCTGGGAATTTATTTCTAAAGGGTGATCGTATGGAAGTGTATAAGGTACTGTCACAACATTTAAAACACATTTGGGCAGGTACGTGAATAGGGAATGTGTAGAGGGAGGGGTTGGGCAGGCTGGGACGTTATTCCTTGGAGCGCAGGAGGCTGAGAGGTAATTTTATGGAGGTGCAGAAGGTATTATCACAACATTAAAAAGACATTTGGACTAGTGCGGCACGGTGGTGCAGCGGTAGAGTTGCTGCCTCACAGCGCCGGAGACCCAGGTTCAATCCCGACTACAGGTGCTGTCTGTACGGAGTTTGCACGTTCCCCCCGTCCGTGACCTGCGTGGGTTTTCTCCGAGATCGTCGGTTTCCTCCCGCACTCCTAAGACGTGCAGGTTTGTAGGTTAATTGGATTTGGTGTATGTGTCAATTATTATGTGTAGGGTAGTGTTAGTGTGCGGGGACCGCTGTTCGGCGCGGACCCGGTGGGCCAAAGAGCCTGTTTCTATGCTATATCTCTAAACTAAACTAAAGCACATGGAGAGGAAAGATTTAGGGGGAGAGGCTGGGGCAAGCAAGGACTTTATTCCTTGGAGCGCAGCAGGCTGAGGGATGATCTTATAAAGGTCTACAAGGTACAAACACAACATTTAAAAGATATTTGAGGGAATGGTTGAGCAGACGAGGACTTTATTCTTGATTAGTACGGAGGTTATGGGGAGAAGGCAGGATAGGGGGGAGAGATAGATCAGCCATGATTGAATGGAGGAGTAGACTTGTTAAGGATTTGGACTCGCTAGAGGCAGGAAACATGTTCCTGATGCTGGGGGAGTCCAGAACCAGGGGCCACAGTTTAAGAATAAGGGATAAGCCATTTAGAACGGGGACGAGGAAACACTTTTTCTCACAGAGAGCTGTGAGTCTGTGGAATTCTCTGCCTCAGAGGGTGATGGAGGCCGGTTCTCTGGATACTTTCAAGAGAGAGCTAGATAGGGCTCTTAAAAATAGCGGAGTCAGGGGATATGGGGAGAAGGCAAGAACGGGGTACTAATTGGGGATGATCAGCCATGATCATATTAAATAGCGGTGCTGGCTTGAAGGGCCGAATGGCCTACTCCTGCACCTATTATCTATTGTCTATTGTGTATTGAATGGCCTAATTCTACTCCTATTCCTTATGACATTATTCCGTGGAGTACAGGCGGCTGATATTATAGTTGTTCCAGACTTCTGCAATGGTCTAGTGCGTTGCAGGATTTGCAGCAAGGGCATGCTTTCTGGGGCCAGGGACTGCAACATTGCCGATCGTGTGTCGGTTGAGAAGGTGTGATGACGTAGAACTAGTGTGAACGGGTGATCGATGGGCTGAAGGGCCTTTTATCATGCTGTACCTTTCGACCAAGTCAATGAATAGGAACTGTTGCCTCCTCCGAGGACGTACACTCCATTGAGTATAAATGGGGATCCTGTGGATAGGGTGAACTGTTTTAAATATCTGAATAGGAACTGTTGCCTGCATTATAGGATCTGCAGACACAAGGAACTGCAGATGCTGGTTTACAAATAAAAAAAGACACAAATGCTGGAGTAATTCAGCGGATCAGGCAGCATCTCTGGAGAGCACGGATAGGTAATGTTTCACGTTTCAGGACCGCAAAAGAGCAGCCTTGACCTTGGACGTAGAAGTGTAATGCTGGCCGATGCCTCTGAGCAGTGCAGGGGAAGGGCTGGTGACTTTAGAGAGAGGGAGAGAGAGAAGGGCTGGTGAGAGAGAGAAAGAGAGAAAGATAGAGAGAAGGTGGCTGGCTGGCGACCAAGTGTGCGTAAGTGACCGTGAAGCTAAGAATAATCCTTGGTGAAGGAAATACGGCACATCTTGGTGCACAATACGTAACCGCATGCCATAACCTGAGAGACAGTGAATGACCAACATGCACATATGCACGCACACACTGATTGACATTAACTGACAGTCTGAAGAAGGGTTTTGGCCCGAAACGTTGCCTATTCCCTTCGCTCCATAGATGCTGCTGCACCCGCTGAGTTTCTCCAGCATATTTGGGTAACTAAGATATTAATATTGAATTGCTAAACTTGTTATTCTGTTATACTGCTAACAGCTGCAAGAACTTGTAGTAGTCAATAAAGGGCTATAGGCCTATTGCGAGTATATGTACAGGGACACATCTATCCATGCACTGTATGCTTGTATTTATACTTATGCATTTTAAATATGTATGTCATGTTTTATACTTTGCAATATAACGATGTATTTTATCATGCCAATAACGTGTTTTTTTTAATTGAAATTGAAATTAAATTGACTGTGCAGTGTGTACGTGTGTTTTATACATCCCACACACACTGCAGTGTATCTAGGGGAGGGAGAGAGAGGGAGGGAGGGAGGGAGAGAGAGAGAGAGAGGGAGGGGGAGAGAGAGAGGGAGGGAGGGAGTGAGAGAGAGAGACTGGAGGGAGGGAGGGGGAGAGACACACAGAGCGGGCGAGGCGGTTGCAGGATCTCCGCAGCGCAGTGGATGACACCATGCATCCATTTACAGGATCTCCGCAGCGCTGCGGGACTATAAATGGGCAGCGGGCGAGGACTGCAGGCTCTGTGCATCGCCGCAGCCGCTCTCTCTCACACACACACACACACACACCATGCCCCGGGTGGACAGCGACCTCAAACTAGACTTCACCGATGTCCTGGTGAGGCCCAAACGGAGCAGCTTGAAGAGCAGATCAGAGGTGAGACACGGAGAGAGACTTGGCCATGGATTGTATCTCAACTCCCAACCTCTCCTCCCCTCCCTCCTCCCCTCCCCACCCCTCCACCCCTCCCTCCCCTCCCCTCTCCTCTCCTCCCCCCCTCATCCCCCCTCCTCTCCCCCCCCCTCCCCTCCCCCCCCCTCCTCTCCCCTCCCCTCCTCTCCTCCCCTCCCCTCTCTCTCTCCTCTCCTCCCCTCCCCCCTCCCCTCTCCTCCCCTCCCCTCCCCTCTCCTCCCCCTCTCCTCCCCTCTCCTCCCCTCCCCTCCCTCTCCCTCCCTCCCCTCCCCCATCTTCACCCCCCCTCTCCTCCCTCCCTCCCCTCCCCTCTCTTCTTTTCCCCTCCCCTTCCTTCCCATCCCCTTCCCTCCCTCTCCCCCCTCTCACCTCCACCCCTCTCCTCTCCACTATTCCCCTCCCCTCCCTTCTCCTCTCATCCCCTCCCAACCCCTCTCCTCCCCACCCCTCTCATCGACAGCCCTCTCTCCTCCCCTCTACCCTCCTCTCCACCCCTTCCCTCCCAAACCCCTCTCCTCTCCTCCCTTCTCATCTTCTCCACCCATCTCTCCTCCCCTCTACCCTCCTCTCCACACTTCCCCTCTCAACTTCCCCTTCTCCCCTTCCTCCCTCCCTCCCTCCTCTCTCCATGAACTTGGTCTTTACTCTGCATTGTATCTCAACCCCCTTCCTTTCTGGTCAGCAATGAACTACTAGCTGGTGAATGATACAGACGGTGGTGACCAGTGCATTTATGGGCCACCAGTCAACCTTGCCCCGTGTGTTCAAAATGACAGGGGATGACGGTGTGCTTTTAAATTAGTAGCTCTGTTCAGAGGCCGGAGATTGGAGGTGAGGTGGTGTACAGAGGGATTGGGTTTCTATAATAGAAACATAGAAAAATAGGCCTTAGCCCTGAGCTAAATCCAACTCTCTCTGCTATAGGCAGGAATCATGTTCCCGATGTTGGGAGAGTCCAGAACCAGGAGCTACAGTTTAAGAATTAGGGGTAAGCCATTTAGAACGGACATGAGGAAAAGTTGTATCATCTGCATACTTGATGATGGTGTTAGTACCATGTACAGGTGTGCAGTCGTAGGTGAAGAGGGAGTAGAGGAGGGGGCTCAGCACACAGCCCTGTGGAACGCCGGTGTTCAGGGTGAGGGTTGAAGAGGTGTGCTTGTCTAACCTCACAGACTGGGGCCTGTTGGTTAGAAAGTCCAGTATCCAGTTGCAGAGGGAGGGGTCGATGCCCAGGTCACCGAGTTTGGTGATCAGTTTAGAGGGGATAATGGTGTTGAATGCTGAGCTGTAATCGATGAACAGCATTCGCACGGAAGTGTCTGTTGTCGAGGTGGGAGAGGGCGGAGTGAAGTACCGTTGAGATGGCATCCTCTGTACTCCTGTTCTTGCGGTAGGCAAACTGATAGGGATCCAATGTGGGGGATAGGCAGCCTTTGAGGTGTGCCAGGACCAGCCTCTCGAAGCACTTGGTGATGATGGGAGTAAGTGCAATTGGGCGGAAGTCGTTGAGGCTTGCCGCAGTGGAGTGTTTTGGCACCGGCACGATGGAGGTGGTTTTAAGGCACGTGGGGACAACTGCTTGGGCAAGTGACAGGTCCACAGATTCACAACTCTCTGGGCGAAAGAAGTTTTTTTTGCTCATCTCAGTCCTAAATGACCTACCCCTTATTCTTAAACTGTGTGACCCCTGGTTCTGGGCTCCCCCAACATCAAGAACATTTTTCCTGCATCTACCCTGTCCGATCCCTTAAGAACAGATTCATCACAGATTTTCCGGCATCTTTGGTTCCAGAGCCTTGCCGGATTATCCATTTCACCGGACCAACAGAGGTCACGACCTCCGAGAGGAGTCCAACAGCACCGGAACCTTCCGCCCAGGAGCGGAGATACTGGCCCACAAAGTTGGCCTCGGGTGTCGGTGATGGGAACGGATCTGCCTGCTCCTGCTGGGCCGGAGTTCCAGAGCCCCGGCCACTAGGGGGCAGATTCCACCCGCTGATGAGGTCGAGATTGGCCGTGTGGCGCCTTCACGCCCACGTTAGTTTTGCATACAGCCCATCACCCCGCAGCCTCATGTGCCTGTCCCACTTACGCAACTTTTTCGCTGTCTGTTGGCACCCGTTATAGGTCGTTGTGGGGTGGGAGATTGCAACCTTCACGTGGTCCGCCCTGTTTCGACGAATGCAGCGTGCACAATCAAATAAGATCAAATAGAACTTTATAGTGCTACAACTTTAGGCTGTGCACGCCATACACAAGAAGAAGAAGAAGATAGGGGGCAGCAGCATCTATGGAGCGAAGGAAATAGGCAACGTTTCGGGCCAAAACCCTGCCTATTTCCTTCGCTCCATAGATGCTGCTGCACCCGCTGAGTTTCTCCAGCTTTTTTGTGTAACCTTCGATTCTCCAGCATCTGCAGTTCCTTCTTAAACAAGAAGAAGAAGATAGTTCATTGCAGGTCGCCAACATTTTTTAACATGTTGAAAATCCAGCGGTGACCAGAAAGATGCTACGACTCTTTGGGCGACTGAGGAGACGACTCACGACCATACAGGCGACATGTCGCGGGGTGAAGCCTGTATGGTCGTGAGTAGTCGCCCAAAGAGTCGTACCTTGTTCTGGTCGCCGTTGGATTTTCAACATGTTGAAAATCTTCGGCGACCTGTAACGTCCCATGACGGGTGCCGGCAGTTGCCGAAAAAGTCGGGTAAGTGGGACAGGCCCGTCAGGAGAAGGTCCACCCACAAGAGGTCAATAACAACTCCAAGGTCAGATGCACTGATTGGCCTTATCTGCACACGGGTTATGATTGGTGAGAATGTAGGTAAAAGGGGCTTCTAGAATAAGCGTGACCTGTTACAGAGTCATATAGTCATGGATTCACACAGCGTGGAAACAGGCCCTTCAGCCCAACCTGACCAACATGCCCCATCTGCACTCGTCCCACCTGCCTGCGTTTGTTTGACCCATATCCCTCTAAACCTGTCCTATCCATATACCTGTCTAATTGTTTCTCCAACGTTGCGATAGTCCCTGCCTTAACAACCTCCTCTGACAGCTTGTTCCATACACCCACCACCCTTTGTTACCTCTCAGGTCCCTATTAAATCTTTTCCCCTTCACCTTAAAAGGTGACCATTTTTAAGATTACATCACTGGGCCTCCACTGATTTTAGCCCCCGCTGTTCCACTGGGCAAACGGACTGTAAATGCTGGCTTACAAAAGAAAAGATGAATTGGCTTTGGTATAACTGTAAAACTGTGGCTGGTGTGTAGGGCAGTGTTGGTGTGCGGGGTGATCGCTGGTTGGCGTGGACTCGGTGGGCCGAAGGGCCTATTTCCGCGCTGTATCTCTACAGCTAAAACTAAAACGAAAAGAAATAGGTGACGTTTCGGGTTGGACTCCACTTCCCCACACACCAGACACAAATCACAATTTTACCGAAGCCAATGAACCTACAAACCTGATCGTCTTTTGAGTGTGGGAGGAAACCGGAGCACCCGGAGAAAACCCACACGGTCACGGGTATAAACTCCGTCCAGACAGTACCCGTAGTCAGGATCGAACCCGCAGATCTCTAGCGCTGTGAGGCAGCAACTCTACTGCTGTGCCACTGTGCCACTGGAGTACCGTACAGGAACTATCCATATACCTGTCTAAATGCCTTTTGAATGTTGGCGTGGTTATAGTTCGTTGGAGCGGCTGCTTTCTCATGCAAGCTGATCAAATCGATCTGGCATTTAGAAACATAGAAACATAGCAAATTAGTCCTAAAAGGCCTACTCCTTTTTCTTAAGTTTAGCATTACTTTGGTTCAGGTTAGTTAATTGTCCCGATGTTCATGTTCCCGATGTTGGGGGAGTCCAGAACCAGGGGCCACAGTTTAAGAATAAGGAGTAAGCCATTTAGAACGGAGATGAGGAAAAACTTTTTCACACAGAGAGTTGTGAGTCTGTGGAATTCTCTGCCTCAGTGGGCGGTGGAGGCCGGTTCTCTGGATACTTTCAAGAGAGAGCTAGATGGGGCTCTTAAATACAGCGGAGTCAGGGGATATGGGGAGAAGGCAGGAACGGGGTACTGATTGGGGATGATCAGCAATGATCACATTGAATGGCGGTGCTGGCTCGAAGGGCCGAATGGCCTACTCCTGTACCTATTGTCTATTCTCACGTGTACTGAGGTACAGTGGAAAGCTTTTGTTGCGTGCTAACCTGCCAGTGGAAAGACAATACATGATTAATAAAGGATTGATAAGGGGTATCAGGATTCAAGCTGGGAGAATGTAATCAAATATTCGTTCCTGTTGACGAATCTTCCCTCTAACGCTTTAGTGGCATGTGATCCTAGATTGAATTACTGTGTTGGCGTTTGCCGAAGACCTTCAAGTATCCTCTAAACATTAACTGCTCTAGTACAGCCCCTGTCCCACTTAGGTGATTTTTTTGCCGACTACAGGCGACTAGGCTGTTTTCACATGGACACGGGGTGACGCCTGATGGACATGCGTAGTTGAGGGAGGGTGTATACTAGTTTGCCTCTGTACCTCCACAGGTGGACCTGAAGCGAACCTTCACGTTTCGGAACTCCAAGCAGACCTACAATGGAATCCCCATCATCGTGGCCAACATGGACACAGTGGGAACCTTCAAAATGGCCGAGGTTTTATGTAAGGTTAGTATCTTCATGTCTTTGGATAAATCAAGCTGGAAAACTTGGCTGGGCTGCCACGGTGGCGCAGCGGTAGAGTTGCTGCCTTACAGCGTATGCAGCGCCGGAGACCCGGGTTCGATCCCGACTACGGGTGCTGTCTGTACGGAGTTTGTATGTTCTCCCCGTGAACTGCGTGGGTTTTCTCCAAGATTTTCGATTTGCTCCCACACTCCAAAGACGCACAGGATTGTAAGTTAATTGGCTTGGTGTAATGGTAAATTATCCTTAGTGAGCGTAGGATAGTCTTAATGTGCGGGGATCGCTGGTCGGCGCGGACTCGGTGGGCCGAAGGGCCTGTTTCCGCGCTGTATCCCAAAACCTAAAAGTAAAGGGTGCCGAGAAGATTTGCGAGGGTGTTGCCAGGTCTCAAGGGTGTGAGCTATAGGGAGAAGTTGAGCAGGCTGGGTCTCTATTCCTTGGAGCACTGGAGGATGAGGGGAGATCTTATAGAGGTGTACAAAATCATGAGAGGAATAGACCAGGTAGATGCACATTCTCTTGCCCAGAGTTGGGGAATCGAGGACCAGGGGACATGGGTTCAAGGTGAAGGGGAAAAGATTTAATAGGAAAATAACATTGAGGACTGAGAAACTGATGAGGAAAGACATTCTTGCCGTAGAGGGAGTACAGAGAAGGTTCACCAGACTGATTCCTGGGATGTCAGGACTTTCATATGAAGAAAGACTGGATAGACTTGTACTCGCTAGAATTTAGAAGATTGAGGGGGGATCTTATAGAAACGTTCAAAATTCTTAAGGGGTTGGACAGGCTAGATGCAGGAAGATTGTTTCTGATGTTGGGGAAGTCCAGAACAAGGGGTCACAGTTTAAAGGATAAGGGGGAAATCTTTTAGGACCGAGATGAGGAAAACATTTTTCACACAGAGAGTGGTGAATCTCTGGAATTCTCTGCCACAGAAGGTAGTTGAGGCCAGTTCGTTGGCTATATTTAAGAGGGAGTTAGATGTGGCCCTTGTGGCTAAAGGGATCAGGGGGTATGGAGAGAAGGCAGGTAGAGGATACTGAGTTGGATGATCAGCCATGATCATATCGAATGGCGGTGCAGGCTCAAAGGGCCGAATGGCCTACTCCTGCATCTATTTTCTATGTTTCTATGTTTCTATGACGGGTAGCTTTTTCACACAAAGGGTGGGGTGGGTGTATGGAACGAGCTGCCAGAGGAGGCAGTTGAGGCTGGTACAATAACAATAATAACACAAAATGTTGGAATAACTCAGCGGGACAGGCAGCATCTCTGAAGAGAAGGAATGGGTGACGTTTTGGGTCGAGACCCTTCCAGGTAAATGCATAGAACAGGTTTACATAGAAATATAGAAAATAGGTGCAGGAGGAGGCCATTTGGCCCTTCGAGCCAGCACTGCCATTCATTGTGATCCAAGCTGATCATCTTCAATCAGTAACCCGTGCCTGCATTCTCCCCATATCCCATGATTCCGCTAGCCCCGAGAGCTCTATCTAATTCTCATTTGAATTCATCCAGTGAATTGGCCTCTACTGACCTCTGTGGCAGAGAATTCCACAAATTCACGATTCTCTGGGTGAATTTCTTTTTCTCATCTCAAGTTTTACATGGGTCTCCCCTTTATTCTTAGACTGTGGCCACAGGTTCTGGACTTCCCCCAACATTGGGAACATTTTTCCTGCATCAAGCATGTCCAGTTCTTTTCTAATTTTATACGTTTCTATAAGATCTCCTCTCATCCTTCTAAATTCCAGTGAATACAAGCCCAGTCTTTCCAATCTTTCCTCATATGACAGTTCCACCATCCTGGGGATTAATCTCGTGAAACTACGCTACACTGCCTCAATAGCAAGGATGTCCTTGTACAAATTTGGAGACCAAAACTGCATACAATACTCCTGATGTGGTCTCACCAGGGCCCAGTACAACTGCAGAAGGATCTCTTTACTCCTATACTCAAATCCTCTCGTTATGAAGGCCAACATGCCATTAGCTTTCTTCACTGCCTGCTGTACCTGCATGTTTACTTTCAGTGACTGGTGTAAAAGGACACCCAGGTCTCGTTGCACCTAATCTGACACCATTGAGATATTAATCTGCCTTCTTGTTCTTGCCGCCAAAGTGGATAACCTCACATTTATCTACATCATACTGCATCTGCCATACATCTGCCCACTCACTCAACCTGTCCAAGTCATCCTGCAGCCTCCTAGTATCCTCTTCGCGGTTCACACTGCCATGCATCTTTATGTTATCTGCAAATTTGCTAATGTTACTTTTAATTCCATCATCTAAATCATTAATCTGTATTGTAACTAGTTGTGGTCCCAGCTCCGAGCCTTGCGGCACTCCACTCGTCACTGCCTGCAATTCTGACACGGACCCATTAATCCTTACTCTTTGTTTCCTGTCTCCAACCAATTTTCTATCCATGTCAATACCATGTGCTCTAATTTTGCCCACTAATCTCCTGTGTGGGACCTTATCAAAGGCTTTCTGAAAGTCCAGATAAGCTACATCCACTGGCTCTCCTTCATCCATTTTACTTGTCGCATTCTCAAATAACACCAGAAGATTAGTCAAGCAGGATTTCCCATTCATAAATCCATGCTGACTTGGACCAATCGTTTTACTGCTATGCAAATGCAACGTTATTACTTCTTTAATAATTGACTCCAGCATCTTCCCCACCACCGATGTCAGGCTAACTGGTGTATAATTCCTCGATTTCTCTCCCGCTCCTTTCTTGAAAAATGGAATAACATTAACTACCCTCTAATCCACAGGAACTGATCCTGTTTCGAGGGGTAGGGGTCAATGGGTCACACAGGGGTTATGGGGAGAAGGCAGGGGAATGGGGTTGCGAGGGGAAATAGATCAACCATGATTGAATGGTGGAGTAGAGTTGATGGGCCGAATGACCTAATTCTGTTCCTATCACGTCTGAACTTATGGATAAATGGGACTACGTTAGATGGAGCTTCTTGGCAAGGGCACGTTGAGCTGAAGGGCCTGTAGCCGTGCTCTACCACTCTACTCTAACTCTATGACTCTCTGTAGAAAGAAGGGATAGCTTATGCTGGTTTACACAAAAGGACACAAAGTCACAAGTTCACGTGTTATTGGAGTAGAATTAGGCCATTCGGCCCATCAGGTCTACTCCGCCATTCAATCATGGCTGATTTCTGCCTCCTAATCCCATTTTCCCATAACCCTTGACACCCGTTCTAAGCTAGAGGTGCCTTAAAAATATCCACTGACTTGGCCTCCACAGCCCTCTGTGGCAAAGAATTCCACAGATAGACTATCCTCTTACTAAAGGATGTTCTCCTCACCTCCTTTCTAAAAGAGTGCCCTTTAATTCTGAGGCTGTGACCTCTGGTCCTAGACTCTCCCACTAGTGGAAACATCCTCACCGCATCCACTCTATCCAGGCCTTTCATTATTCTGTATGTTTGAATGAGGTCCCCCCTCAACCTTCTAAACTCCAGCGAGTACAGGCCCAGTGCCGGCAAACGCTCATCGTATCCACTAACCAGTTTTGTTAGTTTAGTTTATTGTCAGTGAAAAGACCACACACGATTGCAACAAGCCGTCCACAGTGTACAGATACTGGATAAAGGGAATAATGCTTTAGTGCAAGTTTAAGAAGAAGGGTCTCGACCCGAAACATCGCCCATTCCTTCTCTCCAGAGATGCTGCCTGACCCGCTGAGTTACTCCAGCACAGAGACTGTGACAGTCATTTGGAGTGTGTTGTTTTGGCAGTATCAGGAGATGGTATAAGAGTCCTGTTGTGACGTGCGATGATTGATTGTCATGTCCACAGTAGCTGCACCTGTTAACGTACCTGCAACTTTTACAGTTTATTGTGAAAGCCATGATTTATCTTCCTTTGTGTGGTGAAGGATAACTTGCTTAGAGAATATTACAATACACCGTTCCATTCTGCCCTTCGAGCCAGCACCACCATTCATTGTGATCATGGCTGATCGTCCCCAATCAATAACCCGTGCCTGCCTTCTCCCCATATCCCTTGATTCCACTAGCCCCTAGAGCTCTATCTAACTCTCTCTGAAATCCATCCAGTGACTTGGCCTCCACTGCCCTCTGTGGCAGGGAGTTCCATAAATTCACAACTCTCTGGGTGAAAATGTTTTTTCTCACCTCAGTCTTAATTGACGTTCCCTTTATTCTAAGACTGTGGCCCCTGGTTCTGGACTCGCCCCACCACAATTTATCAATTGCTAGTTTAAATTCAGTTTAGTTTAGTTTAGAGATACAGCGCGGAAACAGGGCCCTTCGGCCCACCGAGTCCCAGCGATCATCCCGTACACTAGCACTATCCCACACACACTCGGGACAATTTACAATATTTACCAAAGCCAATGAACCTACAAACCTGCACGTCTTTGGAGTGCGGGAGGAAACAGGAGCACCCGGAGTAAAGCCACGCGCCTGGCCTTTGGTCCTAGACTCTCCCATTAGTGGAAACAGGCCCTTCAGCCCACTGAGTCCATGCTGGCCAGTGATCACCTATACACACTAATTGTACAACTCACTGAAGCCAATTAACCTGCAAGCTACAGACCAAGATAGTAGTTCAGGAACTACTCTCTAGTTGTGGTCGGAGGCTCAGTTGCCCGCTAACGGCTGGGAAGAATCTCATCTTTGAAGTGTGGTAATCGGAGGAGACCCACGCAGTTCACGGGGAGAACGTACAAACTCCGTACAGACTTAGTCGGGATGGAACCCGGGTCTCCGGCGCTGTTGAAGGTTAGTGTTTTTAAAAAATCCTGAAAAAGCCTGTCTTGCCGACCAAGGAGAACACAGGTGTGGCCAAAACAGGTGTGTGTGTGTGTGTGTGTGTGTGTGTGTACTGGCTAAACACATCAGTGTATCTTGCATGCAATGTGTTTCCAAAACCCAGAACCCAAGTCATTGTATTAGGCAGAACAGAGGCGTCTAGGGGTCACTTTCTCCAGCTGTTTATATGTGCAGTAACCATATGGTCGCATTCAAAGTCATAGAGTCCTACAGCGTGGAAACCCCACCTGCCTGCGTTTGGCCCATATCCCTCCAAACCTGTCCAATCCATGGACCTGTCTAGTAATGGGCCGGTCCCACTTAGGCGACTGCCAGGGACTAGTTTTAATGGAATTCACCTACAACACCTGGCGACAAACTACGTCAACGTACAACAGCAGAAATGGCCATCACTCTCGCCGGAAATGTTTCAACATGTTGAAAATGTTGCTGCGGTCACCCAAAAAATCTCCTAAGTGGGACAGGCCCTTGTAGCTTGGTACACGAGTGTGCAAACGCACACCTCCAGATTCAGGGGCAGTTTCTTCCCAGCTGTTATCAGGCAACTGAACCATCCTAGCACAACCAGAGAGTGGTCCCAAAATACTATCTGCCTCATTGGTGACCCTCGGACTATCCTTGATCGGACTTCACCTTGCACTAAACGTTATTCCCTTATCATGTATCTGTACACTGTAAAGGCCCGATTGTAATCATGTGTTGTCTTTCTGCTGACTGGGTAGCACGCAACAAAAGCTTTTCACTGTACCTCGGTACACGTGACAATAAACATAGAAACATAGAAATTAGTTGCAGGAGTAGGCCATTCGGCCCTTCGAACCTGCACCGCCATTCAATATGATCATGGCTGATCATCCAACTCAGTATTCCGTACGTGCCTTCTCTCCATACCCTCTGATCCCCTTAGCCACAAGGGCAACATCTAACTCCCTCTTAAATATAGCCAATGAACTGGCCTCAACTACCCTCTGTGGCAGAGAGTTCAAGAGATTCACCACTCTCTGTGTGAAACTGAACTGAAAACTGAACTGAAACGTTTATATGTATAATAGCCATATGGTCATTGTCATAGTCGTGAAGTTGTACCGTGTAGAGACAGCCCCCTTTAGCCTAACTTGCCCACACCGATCAACATGCCCCATCTACCCGCATTTGGCCCATATCCCTATAAACCTGTCCTATACACATGCATGTTTAATAGTGTCCTAGTAACTTGGTACAGAAGTGTGAAAATACACCTCCAGATTCAGGGACAGTTTCTTCCCCTCTATTTTTCAGGCAACTGAACCATCCTATCACTGGAGAGCGGTCCTGACCTGTCATCTACCTCATTGGAGACCCTCGGACTATCTTTAATCGGACTTTACCTTGCACTAAACGTTATTCCCATTATCCTGTACTCTGTGGACGGCTCGATTGTAATCATGTACAGTCTTTCCACTGACTGGATAGTACAAGGCTTTTCACTGTACCTCGGTACACGTGACATTAATAAGCTAAACTCAATTAAATTGAGATAAAGAAGGGTCTTGACTCGAAACGTCGCCCATTCCTTCTCTCCGGAGATGCTGCCTGTCCCGCTGAGTTACTCCAGCTTTTTGTGTCTATCTTAGATGAAGCAGATTACAGCATTATCAGTGCAGGGCGGAACTGCAGATGCTGGTTTAAACCGAAGATAGACACAACAAGCTGGAGTAACCCAGCGGGTCAGGCAGCATCTATGGAGAAAAGGAATGGGTGACGTTTCGGGTCGAGACCTTTCTCCAGTCTGAAGTGTCACCTAGTCCTTCTCTCCAGAGATGCTGTCTGACCCGCTGAGTTACTCCACCATTTTGTGTGTATCTCACAACATTTTTGGGCAGGAGCGAGGGAGGATATATTGGGAGCAGTTGTTATTGAGTCCACGTCTGACATGTGGAAGTTATTTAAAGACCAGCTGATCATATTTCAGGATCGCTATGTTCCAGATAGGAGGAGGGATAAGGATAGCAAGGTTAGGGAACTTTGATGTTGAAAAAGGTTGTGAATTTGGACAGGAAGGGGAAGGAGTTTTACGTTTTACGATCCCAGGAATAAGCGGTTAAAACGTACCGAATAGCGATGAGTGTTTGACGGCACTGGGCCTGTACTCACTGGAGTTTAGAAGGACGAGGGGCCCCCCTCATTGAAACTTACCGAATAGTGAAAGGCCTGGATAGAGTGGATGTGGAGAGGATGTTTCCACTAGTGGGAGAGTCTAGGACTAGAGGCCGCAGCCTCAGAATTAAAGGACGTTCCTTTAGGAAGGAGATGAGAAGGAATTTCTTTAGTCAGAGGGTGGTGAATCTGTGGAATTCTTTGCCACCGAAGTCAATGTCAATGGATGGTCAAGTCTGTGATATTTTTAAGGCAGACTTAGATAGATTCTTGATTATTACAGGTGTCAGAGGTTATGGGGAGAAGGCAGGAGAATGGGGTTAGGAGGGAAAGATAGATCAGCCACGATTAAATGACGGAGTAGACCATGGGCCGAATGGCCTAATTCTGCTCCTATTACCGATGACCTTATGACCTTATGTTAAGTTTAGGAAGATGAATTCAGAGAGGCTTTTGAGGAATGTAAAGAAAGCAGGAAAAACTGAAGTGGGTGATTAGGCAGGTGAGGAAGGGCCGTCAAACGTTAGTATCTGAAGAAGGGTCTCGACCTGAAACGCCACCCATCCCTTCTCTCCAGAGATGCTGCCTGTCCTGCTGAGTTACTCCAGCATTTTGTGTCCATCTAACACCAGTGGCGAGTTGTATGATAGAGAATACCAAGTCTTCTTAGACACAAAATGCTGGAGTAACGCAGCGGGACAGGCAACGTTCCTGGAGAGAAGGAATGGGTGACGTAGGATAATAGGTAATAGAAAAGAAAAGAGGTGTCACGGTGGCGCAGCGGGTAGAGCTGCTGCCTCACAGCGCCAGAGACCCTGGTTTCCATCCTGACTATGGGTGCCGTCTGTATGGAGTTTGTACATTCTCCCCGTGACCTGCGTGGGTTTTCTCCGGTATCTCCGGTTTCCTCCCACACTCCGAAGACGTGCAGGTTTGTAGGTTAATTGGCTTGGTGTATGTGTAAATTGTCCCTAGTGTGTGTAGGGCCGTGTTAATGTGCAGGGTGATCGCTGGTCGGCGCGGACCCGGTTGGCCGAAGGGCCTGTTTCCGCGCTGTTTAAACTAAACTGAAGGTGACGTTTCGAGTTGGAGCCTTTCTTCAGGCTTTCAATCCTGGGCCTCCTCCACTGTCAGAGTGAGGATAGACGCAAATTGGAGGAATTTCAATGTCCATTCCAACAGACAATAGACAATAGGTGCAGGAGTAGACCATTCGGCCCTTCGAGCCAGCACCGCCATCAATGTGATCATGGCTGATCATCCCCAATCAGTACCCCGTTCCTTGCCTTCTCCCCATATCCTCTGACTCCGCTATTTTTAAGAGCCCTATCTAGCTCTCTCTTGAAAGCATCCAGAGAACCGGCCTCTACCACCCTCGGACGCAGAGATTTCCACAACTCACCACTCTCTGTGAGAAAAAGTGTTTCCTCGTCTCCGTTCTAAATGGCTGACATCTCATTCTTAAACTGTGGCCCCTGGTTCTGGACTCCCCCAACATCGGGAACATGTTTCCTGCCTCCAGCGTGTCCAAGCCCTTAACAATCTTGTATGTTTCAATGAGATATCCTCTCATCCTTCTAAACTCCAGAGTGTACAAGCCCAGCCGCTCCATTCTCTCTGCATATGAGAGTCCCGCCATCCCGGGAATTAACCTTGTAAACCTATGCTGCACTCCCTCAATAGCAAGAACGTCCTTCCTCAATTGAGGGGACTCAAATGCCGATAAGGTGGCCCATCTAGACTAGTACCACTTGCCCACTGTCCCCTCTCTGACAGTGGAGGAGTCCCAGGACTGAAAGTCTACCTCCCTGCAAACCTTGCCTATCCATGTACTTGTGCAACTGACTTTTAAATGCTGTTATAGTACCTGCTTCAATGTTCCTCCAATTAACATTTGCACTTTTCATCCTCTGACTCCGAACGTGAATCCCCTCCTTTATCCTATCCTCTCCCTAATAACCCCCTTGTTTTTAATGTACGTATAAAAATTCTTGGGGAGGAAGGAACTGCAGATGCTGGTTTACACCGAAGATAGATACAACATCAAAGTCAAAATCAAATTTACTCGTCACATGCACCCAAAGGTGCAGTGAAGTGAATTTGCCAGCAGCGATACACTTAAAAAGAACACACAATACACAATAAGATTTAACACAAAAATCCACCACAGCATTCTCGGGAGGAGGCCACATGAGTGGCATGGGTGGGGGACATTTTGGTGGAATTTGACAAATGTAAAAAAATTATACTGAACAATTTGTATAGTCTCCAAAAATGTCGGATGAATTTTTTTCGCATGGTTCATGAATTGTATATATTTATCAATTGAATAAAGTCTATTTTGAAGAGAAAAAAAAAAAATCCACCGCAGCATTCTTCACTGTGGTGGAAGGCAACAAAGTTCAGCCAGTTTCCTCCATTGCAAAATTTACAAAATGCTGGAGTAACTCAGCGGGACAGGCGGCGTCTCTGGAGAGAAAGAATGGGTGACGTTCAGACTGAAGAAGGGTCTCGACCCGGAAACGTCACCCATTCCTTCTCTCCAGAGACGCCGCCTGTCCCGCTGAGTTACTCCAGCTTTTTGCGTCTATCCTCTGTGTTGTTCTATGTTCCATGTATGTGCCTGCAATAAACTCACCGAGCCTCTTGGTTTATTTTGCAGTTCGCCATGTTTATCACCATTCACAAACACTACACTCTGGAGGAGTGGAAGGCGTTTGCAGCTTCTCACCCTGAATGTCTTGAGGTATGTTATTCTTGAGAATATATTCGGCGGTTTAACCTGATGGCTGCATGAAAGAAGCTGTTCCTGAACCTGGACGTTACAGTTTTCAGGCTCCTGTACCTTCTTCCCCGATGGCAGTGGTGAGATGAGTGTGTGGCCAGGGTGGTGTGGGACTCTGATGATGCTGGCTGTCTTTTTTAAGGCAGCAACTCCTGTAGATCCCTTCGATGGTGGGAGGTCAGTACCTGTGATGGACCGGGCAGAGTTAGCAACATAGAAACATAGAAAACAGCTGCAGGAGTAGGCCATTCGTGCCAGCACCACCATTCAATATGATCATGGCTGATCACCCAAAATCAGTACCCAGTTCCTGATTTTTCCACATATCCCTTGATTCCCTAAGAGCTAAATCTAACTCTCTCTTGAATACATCCAGTGAATTGGCCTCCACTGCCTTCTGTGGCAGAGAATTCAACAGATTCACAACTCTCTGGGTGAAGAAGTTTTTCCTCATCTCAGTCCTAAATGGCCAACCCCCTTATTCTTAAACTGTGACCCCTGGTTCTGGACTCCCCCGACATCGGGAACATTTTTCCTGCATCTAGCCCTGTCCAATCCTTTAAGAATTTTAAATGTTTCTATAACGTACCCTCTCATCCTTCTGAATCCCGGCGAATAGAAGCCCAGTCGACCCATTCTTTCATCATATGTCAGTCCCGCCATTCCGGGAATTAACCATGGTGAACCTACGCTGCACTCCCTCAATAACTCCTCTTCTTCTTGCGTATGGCGTGCACAGCCTAAAGTTATAGGACAACTTGTTCTATTTGATATTATTTGATTGTGTCAGACGGGTTGATGGATTCGTCGAAACAGGGCGGACCACGTGAAGGTTGCTCTCCTCAATAGCAAGAATGTTGTATAGCAATGGCAAGAAGTTCACCGTGGTGTTCACCGTAGATATATCATGGGGTAAAAAGCTGTGCTCGAGGGCATAGCTTTGGTACAAGGTTAATTCCCAGGATGGCGGGACTGTCAAATGATGAGAGAATGGAGCGGCTGGGCTTGTACACAGTTTAGAAGGATGAGAGGGGATCTCATTGAAACATATAAGATTATTAAAGGTTTGGACACGCTAGAGGCAGGAAACATGTTCCCGATGTTGGGGGAGTCCAGAACCGGGGGCCACAGTTTAAGAATAAGGGGTAAGCCATTTTGAAAGGAGATGAGGAAACACTTTTTCTCACAGAGAGTGGTGAGTCTGTGGAATTCTCAGCCTCAGAGGGCGGTGGAGGCCGGTTCTCTGGATACTTTCAAGAGAGAGCTAGATCGGGCTCTTAAAAATAGCGGAGTCAGGGGATATGGGAAGAAGGCAGGAACGGGGTACTGATTGGGGATGATCAGCCATGATCACATTGAATGGCGGTGCTGGCTCGAAGGGCCGAATGGCCTACTCCTGCTCCTATTGTCTATTGTCAGTTGTCTATTGTCTATTGTTTAAGGCAAGAGGGGGCAAAGTGTAAAGGGGATGTGTGGGGCAAGTTATTTCACACAGGGTGGTGTGTGCCTGACCTGCGCTGCCGGGGGTGGTGGTGGAGGCAGATTTACACGTGCGTATGGTATAGATGTTGCAAACCTTCCATGAAAAACTCGTGGATACAGTACACGCAAGAGGAGAATTGGAGTGACCTTGAGGCATAGAAAGGGTAGACAGTCAGAACGTATTTTCCCCAGGGTGGAAATGTCCACCACTAGAGGGCGCAGCTTTAAGGTGAGAGGGGCAAAGTTTAAAGGAGATGTGCGGGGCAGGTTTTTTTACACAGAAGGTGGTGGGGGCCGGGAACGCACAGATAGAAGTGGTGGTGGAGGCAGGTACGATGGTGGTGTTTTTGAGGTGGACAATAGACAATAGGTGCAGGAGTTGGCCATTCGGCCCTTCGTGCCAGCACCGTCCACGTGCAGGTGGACCACGTGCAGGCGGGTAAATATGGGTTTTCCCCGGGATCTTCCTCCCACAATCCCAATCCCTACAGGTTTGTAGGCTAATTGGCTTGTACAATTGCAAAATTGCCCCCAGCGTGCGTGGAATAGTGTTAATGTGCGGAGATCGCTGGTCGGCGCGGACTCGGAGGGGCTGTTTCCGCGCTGTGTCTCTGAACTATGGCATGATGGCGCAGCGGTAGAGTTGCTGCCTCACAGCGCCAGAGACCCGCTATCGATCCCAACTACGGGTGCTGTCTGTGCGCAGTTTGTACGTTCTCCCCGTGACCTGCGTGGGTTTTTCTCCAGGTGCTCAGGTTTCCTTCCCACGCTCCAAAGACGTGCAGGTTTGTAGGTTAATTGGCTTGGTGTTCTTGTATAAATGTGAAATTGTCCCCAGTGGGTTTAGGATAGTGCTAGTGTACGGGTGATCGCTGGTCAATGCAGACTCGTTGGTCCGAAGTGCCTGTTTCCGCGCTGTATCTCTAAACTAAACTAAACTAACTTTAGTTTAGAGATACAGCACGGAAACGGGCCCTTTAGGTCCACCGGGTCCGCGCTGACCAGCAATCTCCGGACATTAACACCATCCTACACCCACTAGGGACAATTTTTACATTTACCAAGCCAATTAACCTACAAACCTGCACGTCTTTGGAGTGTGGGAGGAAACCGAAGATGGTGGAGAAAATCCACGCAGGTCACGGGGAGAACGTGCAAACTCCGCACAGACAGCACCCGTGGTCAGGATGGAACCCGGGTCTCTGGCGCTGCATTCACTGTAAGGCAGCAACTCTACCGCTGTGCCACCGTGTGCGTAGGATAGTGTTAGGGTGCGGGGATCGCTGGCCAGCATGGGCCGAAGGGCCTGTTTCCGCGCTGCATCTCAAAACTGAAAAAACGTTGGTCCTGATACCGTGTCTAGCACTGACATTGTGGGCTGAAGGGCCTGTTCCTGTGCTGTGCTGCGTTCTATGTTGAATGGATTCTCTGCCTTTCTGCTCACCTCTCTCTCTCACTCTCTCTCTCTCTCTCTCTCTCTCCCTCTCTCTCTCTCTCTCTCGTCAGCACGTGGCTGTCAGCTCGGGTACAAGCCAGGCAGACTTGGAAAAGCTGAGTAAGATCCTGGAGTCTATTCCAGCCATCAACTACATCTGCCTAGACGTTGCTAACGGTTACTCCGAGTACTTTGTGGAATCTGTCAAAACCGTTCGGTCCAAGTTCCCAAAACACACCATCATGGTAAGTCTTGTACGCTCCTGCAAACGCTCCTTTCTATTAAGCCACGAGTGATGGGAGCAGAACCAGGCCATTTGGCCCATCAAGGTACTAAGATCTCGGGTGCGTTTCGAACTTGCTGACTTTGGGATGTGGCAAGCTGCCATTGTGCTCTCCAGCACGGAGACCATGGAGGTGGCGCAGCAGTAGAGTTGCTGCCTCACGGCGCCAGAGACCCGGGTTCCATCCTGACCACGGGTGCTGTCTGTACGGAGTTTGCACGTTCTCCCCGTGACCTGCGTGGGTTTTTCTCCAGCTGCTCCAGTTTCCTCCCAAGCTCCACATACGCGCAGACCTGCAGGTGAATTGGCTTCGGTCAAGACTGTAAATTTTCTCTCGTGTCAAGAGTTCTTTGGTCAGAGGGTGGTGAATCTGTGGAGTTCATTGCCACAGACGGCTGTGGAGGCCAAGTCAGTGGATATATTTAAGGCAGTGATTCTTGATTAGTACGGGTGTCAGGGGTTATGGGGAGAAGTCAGTGTTGAGAGGGAGAGATCGATCAGCCATGACTGAATGGCGGAGTACACTTGATGGGCCGAATGGCCTAATTCTGCCTCTCATACATGAACGGTGTGTAGGATAGTGCTAGTGCACGGGGTGATCGCTGGTCGACATGAACCCGGTGGGCCGAAAGGCCTGTTTCTGCGCTGTATCTCTAAAATCTAAAGTCTAAAGTCACAAAAATAGCCTCTTCCCACAAGCTGAGTTTCCAATTCTGGGAATTTGTCAACTGGAAAGTTGGTGGAGATGTCGGGAAGTTTCAATGGCTTTAGCATTCGTCAATCTTGGGACACGTCGTGCAAGACGTAGGTGAGGCCGCACTGTGCTCAGTTTTGGTCACCCCCTCCCTCCCTCCCTCCCTCCCTCCCTCCCTCCCTCCCTCCCTTATGAAAGACGTTGTCAAGGTGGAAAGTGTGTAGATGATGAGGACGTTGCCTGCACTCGTGGGCCTAACTTTCGAGACACAGTGTGGAAACATGTCCTTCGCCCACCCAGTCCATACTGACCCACGATCACCTGCTCATGCTTGTTTAAGTAAGTTAGTTTATTGGCCAAGTATTCACATACAAGGAATTTGCCTTGGTGCTCCGCCCACAAGTAACAACATGACATACGGTGACAGTTACGAATGACTCAGAAAACACTAAACATTAATAATAATAAACATTAATGATAAAACACCATTGATCAAGCATGTGAACCAACACAATACCAGATCAAAGGGAGGCTACAGATTTTTGGCTGTTGAGTAGAGCAACTACTCGTGGATAAAAACTGTTTTTATATCTGGCTGTGGCAGCTTTGACAGTCCGGAGTCGCCTTCCAGAGGGAAGTGATTCAAAGAGTTTGTGGCCAGAGTGAGGGGGGTCAGAGATGATCTTGCCCGCTCGCTTCCTGGCCCTTGCAGTGTACAGTTCATCAATGGAGGGAAGGTTGCAGCCAATAACCTTCTCTTATAGGTACACAAAATTGCTGGAGAAACTCAGCGGGTGCAGCAGCATCTATGGAGCGAAGGAAATAGGCGACGTTTCGGGCCGAAACCCTTCTTCAGACTGATAGGGGGTGGGGGGGAGAAGGAAGGAAAAGGGGAGGAGGAGGAGCCCGAGGGCGGGCGGATGGGAGGGTGGTTGGTGACAGCTAGAGGGTTAAGGAAGGGGAGGAGACAGCAAGGGCTAGCAAAATTGGGAGAATTCAATGTTCATGCCATCCGGACGCAAGGTCCCCAGGCGGAATATGAGGTGCTGTTCCTCCAATTTCCGCTGTTGCTCACTCTGGCAAAGGAGGAGACCCAGGACAGAGAGGTCGGATTGGGAATGGGAGGGGGAGTTGAAGTGCTGAGCCACCGGGAGGTCAGGTTGGTTATTGCGGACTGAGCGGAGGTGTTCGGCGAAACGATCGCCCAACCTCCGCTTAGTCTCCACCTTCTCTTGTAGTTTAGTTTAGTTTAGTTTAGAGATACAGTGCGGAAACAGGCCCTTTGGCCCATCAAGTCCGTCCCGACCAGCGATCACCCCGTACACTAGCACTATCCTCCACAGTAGGGACAATTTGCCATCTTTACCGAAGCCAATTAATCTACAAACCCGCACGTCTTTGGAATGCGGTGGGAAACTGGAGCATCCGCAGAAAACCCATTCGATTCGAGTCAAAACACTTCTTCAGTCTGAAGAAGGGTCTCGACCCAAAACGTCACCCATTCTTTCTCTCCAGAGATGCTGCCTGTCCCGCTGAGTTACTCCAGCTCTTTGTGTCCATCTTCAGTTTAAACCAGCATCTGCAGTTCCTTCGTACACATTCCCTGGAGGGGTCAACTCTGGGCAAGGATTGGCATCGTCGCACCTGAGCTAAGGTTGTGGGATCAGGTCAACCTCAGGTCAGTCTTGAGGGGCAAAAGGAAAACAGGCTGGACAGTCCACAGCCATTCCTAGTTTAGTATAGTTTGTTGTCATCGAGATACAGTGAAAAGCTTTTGTTGCGTGCTAACCAGCCAGCGGAAAGACAATACATGATTACAATCGAGCCGTTCACAGTGTACAGATACAGGATAAAGGGAATAACGTTTAGTTCAAGGTAAATCCAGTAAAATCCAATCAAGGACAGTCCGATAGTAGTTCAGGACAGCTCTCTTGTTGTGGTCGGATGATTCAGTTGCCTGGCAACAGCTGGGAAGAAACTGTCCCTAAATCTGGAGGTGTGCGTTTTCACACTTCTACGCCTTTTTCCCGATGGGCGGAGGGGAGAAGAGGGAGTGGGCCAGGGAGCGACTGGTCCTCGATGATGCTACTGGCCTTGCCGTGAGGTGTAAATGGAGTTAATGGAAGATCGAAGGTACATAAAATTGCTGGAGAAACTCAGCGGGTGCAGCAGCATCTATGGAGCGAAGAAAATAGGCGACGTTTCGGGCCAAAACCCTTCTTCAGACTGATGGGGGGTGGGAGGGGAGAAGGAAGGAAAAAGGGGAGGAGGAGGAGCCCGAGGGCGGGGGGATGGGAGGAGACAGCTCGAAGGTTAAGGAAGGGGAGGAGACAGCAAGGGCTAGCAAAACTGGGCAAGCTGCCCAGGCGGAATATGAGGTGCTGTTCCTCCAATTTCCGGTGTTGCACAGAGGGTGTGCAGCTAGAGAGGAGGTTGTGAAACTGTCTCCGGAGAGAGGAGGAGAACTTCTTCAAGGTAGGCATACCTTGAGGAGATATCGCAGTGGAGTAGACAAAGTGTTCAAGAAGGAACTGCAGATGCTGGAAGATCGAAGGTACACAAAATTGCTGGAGAAACTCAGCGGGTGCAGCAGCATCTATGGAGTGAAGAAATGAATGGAAGAGAGGTTAGTTTATGTGATGGTCTGGGCTAGGGGAGATTCTGAGAGTGTCGCTGAGTTGCTGTCTTTGCTTTTGCTCGTTCGCTCCTGTGTGTCAGACGATGTAGCTCGCTGTTGGCTTCTGTCCGCGTCCAACATGTTGACAGAATTGTCGCCCGAAGCTTCACAGAGTGCATCATGTCGTGGCTTCCAGGGATCGCCACATGGAGGCTTCGGTCATGATCCCCATGTTGCAGTTGTAGAAGACGTTGGCGAGGCCACATTTAGAGCATTGTGTTCAGTCCTGGGCACCATGTTATAGGAAAGATAATGTCAAGCTATAAAGGGCGCAGAGAAGATTTACCAGGATGTTGCCAGGATTCGAGGGGCTGAGCTATAGGGAGAGAGAGAGCTTTCAAGAGAGAGGCTCTTAAAAATAGCGGAGTCAGGGGATATGGGGCGAAGGCAGGAACGGGGTACTGATTGTGGATGATCAGCCATGATCACATTGAATGACGGTGCTGGCTCGTAGGGCCGAATGGCCTACTCCTGCACCTGTTGTCTCTTGTCTATTGTCTATTGAGAAGTTGAGCAGGCTAAGACTATATTCCTTTTCGCACCAGGAGGATAAGGAGTGATCTTTTAGAGGTGGACAAAACTATTAGAGGAATAGTCCTTCTCTACTTCAGCCTAAAGTTGTGGGGCAACTTGTTCTATTTGATCTTATTTGATTGTGCACGTCAGGCTAATTGCATTCGTTGAAACAGGGCGGACCACGTGAAGGTTGCAATCTCCCATCCCAGGAATAGATCGGGATAATATACAGAATCTTTTATGAAGGAGCTGTAGATGCTGGAAAATTGAAGGTAGACAAAAATGCTGGAGAAACTCAGCGGGTGAGGCAGCATCTATGGAGCGAAGGAAATAGGAAATGTTGCCAGGATTTGAATACAGCATCTTTTGCCCAGAGGAGGGAATTTGAGAACCAGAGGACGTGGGTTTAAGGTGAGGTCAGAAATATATAATAGGAACCTGAGGAGTAACCAGCGATCACCCCGTACACTAACACTATCCGACACACACTAGGGACAATTTACAATTTACCGAAGCCAATTAACCTGCAAAACTGCACGTCTTTGGGGTGCGAGAGGAAACCAGAGCATTCGGGAAAAAACCCGCGCAGGTCACGGGGACGTACAAACTCCGTACGGGCAGCACTGTAAGGCAGCAACTCTACCGCTGCGCCACCGTGCTGCTCCAATCTGTTGCAGAAACTTCTGCTTTCTCCGACCTTCATTTTTTTCCTTTCTCTCTCTCTCTCTCTCTCTCTCTCTCAATCCCTCTCTCTCTCCCTCGAACCCAAGGCTGGCAACGTGGTAACAGGGGAAATGGTGGAAGAGCTGATTCTCGCAGGAGCTGACGTGATTAAAGTGGGGATCGGGCCAGGTAAACGATACATGTTTCCAATCGAGCCGTCCACAGTGTACAGATACAGGATAACGGGAATAACAGGAATAACAGGAATAACGTTTAGTGCAAGATAAAGCCAGCAAAGTCTGATCAGTCCGAGGGTCTCCAATGAGGTCGATAGTAGTTCAGGACCGCTCTCTTGCTGCTGGTAGGATGGTTCAGTTTCCTGATAACAGCTGGGAAGAAACTGTCCCTGAATCTGGAGGTGCTGTAGGAGGGGAAATGTGAGAGTGTGGAGCGAATTGTAACGTGTGATTGTGGATCTATGTCTGTGACTAGCAGGCAAGTAGTCGCCTGGTTTGGGAACCATCTTCGACGTAGTGCGGTCTGAATGCCTTAGAGATACAGCGTGGAAACAGGCCCTTTGGCCCACCGAGTCCGCGCCGACCAGCGATCCCCACACATTAACACACACACACACCGCACCGACCAGCGATCACCCACACACACACACACACACACACTCGCGCGCACGTACGCACACCCACACACACCCACACACACACAGTGGAAGACACACACACACACACACAATTTACAAGTACACCAAGCCGATTAACCTACAAATCAGCATGTCTGTGGAATTCTGTGGGGGCGGTGGAGGCAGGTTCTCTGGATGCCTTCAAGAGACAGCTGGATAGGGCTCTTAAAAATAGCGGAGTCAGGGGATATGGGGAGAAGGCAGGAACGGGGTACTGATTGGGGATGATCAGCTATGATCACATTGAATGGCGGTGCTGGCTCGAAGGGCCAAATGGCCTACTCCTGCATCTATTGTCTATTGTCTATTGTCTTTGGAGTGTGGGAGGAAACTGAAGATCTCGGAGAAAACCCACGGGGAGATCGCACAAACCACGCGCAGGCAGCACCCATGGTCGGGATCGAACCCGGGTCTCTGTCCCTGTGAGGCAGCAACTCTACCGCTGCGCCCTGAGACTGTGGTAAGGTGCTACCCTAACGCACGTCTCTCTTTCTTTCCGCCAATTGTGTTTTATTTCCAGGTTCTGTGTGCACGACTCGAATCAAAACGGGGGTGGGCTACCCCCAGCTGAGTGCGGTTATAGAGTGCGCCGACTCTGCCCACGGTCTCAAGGGCCACATCATCTCCGTGAGTGACTCACACACACACACACACACTCGCATCCGCTTACACACAGCACAGGCAGCTCGGCAAGGCAACTTGTTAAATGAACAGGAACCTCTTTCTTTCCAATGCACCGATTCCAATTGTGATAAGATTCTACGATGTTAAAGTTCTAAAGGGCCTGTCCCACTTGGGCGCCATTTGCACGTCACACCTACGCCACATTGTGAATCACAATATCCTGGGGCGCGTTCGTGACCGCACGTCACTGCCTATGCCACCACGCCTCACCACTCACCATGCGCACGTAATGCATGCCATGCGCGCGTCATGAAGCGTGCATCGTGACGCGTAACTGATGTTGCGTAAATGATGCGCTAATGACGGCCAAGAGGGACAGGCCCTTTAGATTCTAAAATATTCTAAGATGTATTCACAAAGAGAGTTAGATTTAGCTCTTGGGGCTGATGGACACCAAGGATAAGGGGACAAAGCAGGAACGGGGTACTGATTTTGGACGATCAGCCACGATCATGTTGAATGGCTCGCAGGGCCGAATGGCCTACTCCTGCATCTATTTTCTGTGTTCAGTTACTTCATAAGTAGTTTAGTTTAGTTTAGAGTTTAGAGATACAGCGCGGAAACAGCCCCTTCGGCCCACCGAGTCCGTGCCGACCAGCGATCCCCGCACACTGACACCATCCTACACACATGAGGGACAATGTTTTAAAACATTTACCAAGCCAATTAACCTACAAACCTGCACGTCTTTGGAGTGCGGGAGGAAACCGAAGATCTCGGAGAAAACCCACGCAGGTCACGGGGAGAACGTATAAAGTCAGTACAGACAGCACCCGTGGTCAGGATCGAACCCGGGTCTCCGGCGCTGAGAGGCAGCGACTCTACCGCTGCACCGCTGTAGTTGCCGCAGTAATCTGTTTATTGCAACTGTTCATTATATCGCAGCCGCCATTTCCCACAGTTTACAGTGGTTTGTTTTAGTTAAGACGTACACCACAGGCCCTTCGGCCCACTGAGTCTGCACTGACCACATAGAGTGGATGTGGAGAGGATGTTTCCACTAGTGGGAGAGTCTAGGACCAGAGGCCACAGCCTAAGAATAAATCGATGGAAGAAGATACGGAGGAATTTCTTTAGTCAGAGGGTGGCGCATCTGTGGAATTCTTTGCCACAGACAGCTGTGGAGTCCAAGTCAGTGGGTATTTTTGAGGCAGAGATTGACAGATTCTTCATTAGTACGGGTGTCGGGGGTTATGGAGAGAAGACAGGAGAATGGGGTTGAGATGGAAAGTTAGATCAGCCATGATTGAATGGCGGAGTAGACTTGATGGGCCGAATGGCCCAATTCTGCTCCTAGAACTTACCAACATGACAGATATGTGGATAGGTGAGTTAGATTTAACTCTTAGGGCTAACGGAATCAAGGGATACGGGGAGAAACCAGGAACGGGGTATTGATTGGGGATGATCAGCCGTGATCACAGTGACTGGCGGTGCTGGCTCGAAGGGCCGAATGGCCTACTCCTGCACCTATTTTCTACATTTCTATGCTTCTATGATAGGAAAGGTATCGAGGGATCTGCGCAAACATGGACGAATGGGGACTCAGGAGGGCCATCTTGGCTAGCATGGACGGGTTGGGCAGAATGGCCTGTTTCCATGCTATTCTACTGCATCGCAAGTTCCCCAAGTAGAATACTGCATCAGAGGAAGGCATTAACACTGTTGCCACAAAATGGAGGCCACGCAGTTCAGTTTTAGTTTAGTTCATTGTCATGTGTACCGAGGTACAGTGAAAAGCTTCTGTTGCGTGCTAACCAGCCAGCGGATAGACAATACATGATCACAATCGAGCCGTTCACAGATAAAGTACGAAGTGTTGCTGCAGGAGTAGCGATTTAAGAGTGTGTAGTGATTGTAATGTGTGACTGTAGATCGGCTTCTGTAGCGAGCACCATCCGATCAAGGATCAAGGATAGTCCGAGGGTCACCAATGAGGTAGATAGTAGTTCAGCACTGCTCTCTGGTTGTGGTAGGATGGTTCAGTTGCCTGATAACAGCTGGGAAGAAACTGTCCCTGAATCTGGAGGTGTGCGTTTTCACACTTTTATACCTCTTACCCGATGGGAGAGGGGAGAAGAGGGAGTGACCGGGGGTGAGACTGGTCCTTGATGATGCTGCTGGCCTTGCCGAGGCAGCGTGAGGTGTAGATGGAGTCAATGGAAGGGAGACAAAGGTGGACAAAAATGCTGGAGAAACTCAGCGGGTGAGGCAGCATCTATGGAGCGAAGGAATAAGTGACGTTTCGGGTCAAGACCCTTCTTCAATGGAAGGGATTGTTTAAGAGGGAACTGCAGATGCTGGAAAATCGAAGGTAGATAAAAAATGCTGGAGAAGCTCAGCGGGTGAGGTAGCATCTATGGAGCCTCACCCGCTGAGTTTCTCCAATATTTTAGTCTACATTCAGTGGAAGGGAGGTTGGTTTGTGTGACGGTCTGGGCTGCGTCCACAACTCTCTACAATTTCTGGTGGTCTCGGATGGAGCTGTTCCCGACATGACACAGTTTGCGAAAATTGATAATTTTGTGGAACGATTACCAAGGCGTTTCACTTTCCGCTGGTGTGGATTGGAATCAAATGCTTGCTAATTGCTAACTGTTTTTTCTTTTTTCATAAGGATGGAGGCTGCAGCTGTCCTGGTGATGTTGCCAAAGCATTTGGTAAATGATTGAATCCAATCTCTCATGAATATATTGCAACTATATGTTATAATTCACCTTGTCAGTGGCGTTTGCAAATATGAACACGGTTTGTGTAGGAAGGAACTGCAGATGCTGGTTTACACTGAAGACAGACACAAAATGCCGGAGTAACTCAGCGGGACAGGCAGCATCTCTGGAGAGAAGGAATGGGTGACATTTCGGGTCGAGTCCCTTCTTCAGCAAAGAGTAGGAGTAAACGGGTCCTTTTCACAATGGCAGGCAGTGACTAGTGGGGTACCGCAAGGCTCAGTACTGGGACCCCAGCTATTTACAATATATATTAATGATCTGGATGAGGGAATTGAAGGCAATATCTCCAAGTTTGCGGATGACACTAAGCTGGGGGGCAGTGTTAGCTGTGAGGAGGATGCTAGGAGACTGCAAGGTGACTTGGATAGGCTGGGTGAGTGGGCAAATGTTTGGCAGATGCAGTATAATGTGGATAACTGTGAGGTTATCCATTTTGGTGGCAAAAACGGGAAAGCAGACTATTATCTAAATGGTGGCCGATTGGGAAAGGGGGAGATGCAGCGAGACCTGGGTGTCATGGTACACCAGTCATTGAAGGTAGGCATGCAGGTGCAGCAGGCAGTAAAGAAAGCGAATGGTATGTTGGCTTTCATAGCAAGAGGATTTGAGTATAGGAGCAAGGAGGTTCTACTGCAGTTGTACAGGGTCTTGGTGAGACCACACCTGGAGTATTGCGTGCAGTTTTGGTCTCCAAATCTGAGGAAGGACATTATTGCCATAGAGGGGGTGCAGAGAAGGTTCACCAGACTGATTCCTGGGATGTCAGGACTGTCTTATGAAGAAAGACTGGATAGACTTGGTTTATACTCTCTAGAATTTAGGAGATTGAGAGGGGGATCTTATAGAAACTTACAAAATTCTTAAGGGGTTGGACAGGCTAGATGCAGGAAGATTGTTCCCGATGTTGGGGAAGTCCAGGACAAGGGGTCACAGCTTAAGGATAAGCGGGAAAAATCCTTTAAAACCGAGATGAGGAGAACTTTTTTCACACAGAGAGTGGTGAATCTCTGGAACTCTCTGCCACAGAGGGTAGTTGAGGCCAGTTCATTGGCTATATTTAAGAGGGAGTTAGATGTGGCCCTTGTGGCTAAGGGGATCAGGGGGTATGGAGAGAAGGCAGGTACGGGATACTGAGTTGGATGATCAGCCATGATCATATTGAATGGCGGTGCAGGCTCGGAGGGCCGAATGGCCTACTCCTGCACCTATTTTCTATGTTTCTATGTTTCAGACTGAGAGTCAGGGGAGTGGGAGGCTGGAGTTTTGGAAGGGTAAGGTGTTAGAACGACAGATCAAAGCAGACGGAAATGTAGATGGATCATTGTTGGCTGAGGGGAAGGTGACAACAAGGCGTATAATCTGTACAATTAATCAGGTGGACAGTGGAACTAGTCGGCGGGACGGAGAGAGAGGGAAAGCAAGGGTTACTTGACGTTGGAGAAGTCAATGTTCATACCGCTGGAGTGTAAGCTGCCCAAGCGAAATATTAGGTGATGTTCCTCCAATTTGCGCTGGGCCTCACTCTGACAATGGAGGAGGCCCAGGACAGAAAGGTCAGTGTTTGAATGGGAGGGGCAGAGAGTTTGTGTAGACTAGGTGTCTGTAGAAGGGTCTCGACCCGAAATGTCACCTATTCCTTTTCTCCAGCGATGCTGCCTGACCCGCTGAGTTACTCCAGCACTTTGTGTCTGCCTCAGGCTAGGACTTTATTTCTTGAAGCGCAGGAGAATGAGGGCTGATTTTAATAGAGGTGCATAAAATCACGAGAGGAATAGATCGGGTAGACGCACAGAGTCTCTTGCCCAAAGTAGAGGAATGGTGAAGAAAGTGTGAGCTCAGGGAAGCTGGCTTTTACAGACTAACTTCGTATTCTTGTTATAGATAATAGACAATAGGTGCAGGAGTAAGCCATTCAGCCCTTTGAGCCAGCACCGCCATTCAATGTGATCATGGCTGATCATCCCCAATCAGTACCCCGTTCCTGCCTTCTCCCCATATCCCCTGACTCCGCTATTTTTAAGAGCCCTATCTAGCTCTCCCTTGAAAGTACACAGAGAACCTGCCTCCACCGCCCTCTGTTGTTTGCTCATCCTCGAGTACTGCCGCGGAAATAAATATTGCACTCGGCGACAGACCAGCGATGCATAGGGTTTGCAGCCAACTGTGGAATGGTGCAATGGTGCAGAGTCATGCAACCTGTGACATCACGGTGGCGCAGCGGTAGAGTTGCTGCCTCACAGCGCTAGAGACCCGGGTTCTATCCCGACTACGGGTGCCGTCTGTACAGAGATTTATGTTCTCCTCATGACCGCGTGGGTTTCCTCCGGGTGCTCCGGTTTCCACCCACACTCCAAGGACGTGCAGGTTTGTCGGTGAATTGGCTTCGGTAACAAAGAACTAGTTTTTAGTTTTTCTTTAGTTTTAGAGATACAGTGTGGAAACAGGCCCTTCGGCCCACCGAGTCCGCACCGACCAGCGATCCCCGTACACTAACACCATCCTACACACTAGGGACAATTTACTATTATACCAAGCCAATTAACCTACAAACCTGCACGTCTTTGGAGTGCGGGAGGAAACCGGAGCATCCGGAGAAAACCCACACAGGTCATGAGGAAAACGTACAAACTCTGTACAGACATAGAAAACATCGAAAAATAGGTGCAGGAGTAGGCCATTCGGCCCTTCGAGCCAGCACCGCCATTCAATATGATCATGGCTGATCATTTCCCCATAACCCTTGATTCTGTTAGCCCTAAGAACTAAATCTAACTCTCTCTTGAAAACATCCAGTGATTTGGCCTCCGCTGCCTTCTGTGGCAGAGAATTCCACAGATTCACAACTCTCTGGGTGAAAAAGACAGCTCCCGTAGTCAGGATCGAACCCTGGCCTCTGGCGCTGTGAGACAGCAACTCTACCGCTGCGCCACCGTGCCGCAAACTGGTGTGAGCGGGTGATCCATGGTCGGCGTGGACTCGGTGGGCTGATGATATTGTATCTCTAAACTAAATTACTATTTAAGGGCCTGTTCCACTTGGGCGTCATATCAAGAGAGAGCTAGATGGGGCTCTTAAAGATAGCGGTGTCAGGGGATATGGGGAGAAGGCAGGGACGGGGTACTGATTGGGGATGATCAGCCATGATCACATTGAATGGCGGTGCTGGCTTGAAGGGCCGAATGGCCTACTCCTGCACCTGTTGTCTATTTGCGTGTCACACGGGTGGCGTGCGAAGATTTTGTAAATCCCCAAATCCTGGGGCGCCGCACGCGACACTCCCTACGCCACCACGTCTCACCACGCGCCATGCACGCATCACGATGCGCGTCACGATACGTGCGTGACGCTAAATGATGTCGCTTAAATGACGTGCAAATAATGCCCAAGGCCCTTGAGATAGAGTTTCTGGCGTTTTCAGCTGCTTTCCCTTCCTCCACCACATGAGGGCAGTCTTGATCAAGTGTTAGTGATCCCTGTCACATCTTGACTACCTCAGTGCAGTGATTCAAGATTCAAGTTTATTGTCTTGTGTCCCAGATAGGACAATGAAATTCTTGCTTTGCTTCAGCACAACACAATATAGTAGGCACAAATAAACACAGAACAGATTAGTGCGTCCATATACCAATGAATATATATATACACACACATAAATAACAGATAACAGATAGTTATAGTTGAGGGTGGAGTGGCTCATTGCCGATGATGCCATCTCTATCCAACTGAGTTGGATGATCAGCCATGATCATATTGAATGGCGGTGCAGGCTCGAAGGGCTGAATGGCCTACTCCTGCACCTAATTTCTATGTTTCTATGTCTATGTTTCTATTAGAGGTTGAGTAAAAGAGCCAGGAAGGAGCCTGATGGTGGGTGCATGGGACGAGCTGCCAGAGGAACAAGTTCGGACAGGCTTGGAGGGAAATGGACCAAATGCGGGCGGGTGGGACTAGTGTAGATGGGACATGTTGGCCGGTGTGGGCAAGATGGGCTGAAGGGCCTGTTTCCACGCTGTATCACTCTTTGACGAGAAATAAGGAACTGCAGATGCTGCTTTACAAAAAAAACATACAAGGGCATCACGGTGACGCAGCGGGTAGAGTTGCTGCCTTACAGCGCCAGAGACCCGGGTTCGATCCCGACTACGGGTGCTGTCTGTATGGAGTTTGCATGCTCTCCCTGTGACTGCGTTTCTCCAGCTTTTTGTCAACCTTCGATTTTTCCAGCATCAGCAGTACCCGCTTAAGAATAAGGGGCAAGTCATTTAGATGAGGAAAAACATTTTCACCCAGAGTTGTGAATCTGTGGAATTCTCTGCCACAGAGGGCAGTGGAGGCCGATTCTCTGGATGTTTTCAAGAGAGAGTTAGATTTAGCTCTTGGGGCTTTCGGAATCAAGGGATATGGGGAGAAGGCAGGAACGGGGTACTGATTTTGGACGATCATCCTGGCCACACAATCATCTCTCCGTCGCCATCGGGAAGAAGGCACAGGAGCTTGAAATCTGGAACATCCAGGTTCAGGAACAGCTTCTTCCCCACAGCCATCAGGCTATTAAACTCACCATCAAACAAACTCTGAACTATAACATCCTATTGCACTTTATCTGTTTATTTAGTGTGTATATATGTGGTCTATGGTTTATAGACACACTGAACTTTTATCTCCTGTTCTGTATTATGTTTACATATTCTGTTGTGCTGCAGCAATAGACAATAGGTGCAGGAGTAGGCCATTCGGCCCTTCGAGCCAGCACCGCCATTCAATGTGATCATCCCCAATCAGTACCCCGTTCCTGCCTTCTTCCCATATCACCTGACTCCGCTATTTTTAAGAGCCCTATCTAGCTCTCTCTTTAAAGCATCCAGAGAACCTGCCTCCACCGCCCTCTCTGAGGAAGAGAATTCCACAGACTCACAACTCTCTGTGAGAAAAAGTGTTTCCTTGTTTCCGTTCTAAATGGCTTACCCCTTATTCTTAAACTGTGGCCTCTGGTTCTGGACTCCCCCAAACATCGGGAACATGTTTCCTACGTCTAGCGTGTCCAAACCCTTAACAATCTTATATGTTTCAATGAGATACCCTCTCATCCTTCTAAACTCCAGAGTGTACAAGCCCAGCCGCTCCATTCTCTCAGCATATGACAGTCCCGCCATCCAGGGAATTAACTTTGTAAACCTACGCTGCACCCCCTCAATAGCAAGAATGTCCATCCTCAAATCCTCGAGGTGTGGTCTCACTAGGGCCCTGTACAACTGCAGAAGGACCTATTTGCTCCTATACTCGACTCCTCTTGTTATAAAGACCAACATGCCATTCGCTTTCTTCACTGCCTGCTTTACCTGCATGCTTACTTTCATAGACTGATGTACAAGGACCCCCACATCCCGTTGTACTTCCCCTTTTCCCAGCGACGCCATTTAGATAATAATCTGCCTTCCTGTTTTTGCTACCAAAGTGGATAACCTCACATTTATCTGCATTAAACTTCATCTGCCATGCATCTGCCCACTCCCCCAACCTGTCCAAGTCACCCTTTATTCTCATAGCATCCTCCTCACAGTTCACACTGCCACCCAGCTTTGTGTCATCTGTAAATTTGCTAATCAGCAAGCAAGAATTTCATTGTCTTATTTGGGACACATGACAATAAAACTCTCTCTTGACTCTCTTGATTATGTTGAATTGTGTTGCTGGATCGAAGGGCCGAATGGCCTGCTCCTGCACCTATTGCCTGTGTTTTCTATGACGGTACCGAGTGTGTACGTTTTTCCTCGTGACCTGAGGGGGTTTTCTCCAGGAGCTCCGGTTTCCTCCCGCTGTTACTAAGTGCCTTTCCTTCGTTGTCTCCAGGAGCAGGAGCGGACTTTGTGATGCTGGGCGGGATGTTTGCGGGCCATGACCAGTGTGCCGGGGAAGTCATCGAGAAGGACGGCAGGAAGGTGAAACTCTTCTACGGAATGAGCTCAGACACGGCCATGAAGAAGCACGCGGGCGGCGTGGCGGAGTACAGGTAATCCCTTCGACGTTAGTCATCGTCACTGGAGAAATTAGTAGAGTTATCATCAGTATCCAATAGACAATAGGTGCAGGAGTAGGCCATTCGGCCCTTCGACCAAGCACCACCATTCAATGTGATCATGGCTGATCATCCCCAATTAGTACCCCGTTCCTGCCTTCTCCCCATATCCCCTGACTCCGCTATCTTTAAGAGCCCTATCTAGCTCTCTCTTGAAAGTATCCAGATAATTGGTCTCCACCGCCCTCTGAGGAAGAGAATTCCACAGATTCTCAACTCTCTGTGTGAAAAAGTGTTTCCTCGTCTCCGTTCTATATGACCTACCCCTTATTCTTAAACTGTGGCCCCTGGTTCTGGACTCCCCCAACATCAGGAACATGTTTCCTGCGTCTTCAAGAAAGCCCATCAACGCCTCTACTTCCCGAGAAGTTTACGGAGATTCGGTGTGTCAGAGAGGACTCTCTTGAACTTCTACAGGTGTACAGTAGGGGGGCATATTGACTGGTTGCATCACAGCCTGGTTCGGCAACTCGAACGCCCAGGAGCAAAGAAGACTGCAATAAATGGTAAACACTGCCCGGTCCATCACGGGTACTGACTTCCCCACCATTGAAGGAACCTACAGGAGTCACTGCCTCAAAAAGTCAGCCAGCATCATCAGAGACCCACGCCACCCTGGCCATGCTCTCATCTCACCCCTGCCATCGGGAAAAAGCCTGAAAACTGTAACGTCCAGGTTCAGGATGTTCTTCCCTACAGACATCAGGTTATTAAACACTACAACCTCCAAATAAGCCCCAAACTACATAGACTATTATTATTGTTATATTCAAAAGATTTAGCACTTAGGCCTAATGGAATCAAGGGATATGGGGAGAAAGCATATTGAATGGCGGTGCTGGCTCGAAGGGCCGAATGGCCTACTACTGCACCTATTGTCTATGTTTGTTTTCTATGTGTATGTATGTTTGTGTATATATATACACACACATACTGAAACTTTTTTTTCCTTGTTTATTATATTCTTTACAGTGCACTGTGTTTACATATTGTGTTGTGCTGCTGCAAGTAAGAATGGGACATCTGACAATAAAACACACTTCACCAGAGTGTGAAGGGCCGGAGTAACTCAACAGGGCGGGAATCTTGAGTTCCTCCAGCATTTTGTGTTGAGTCACAGAGCCATAGGGTGAAACAGCGTGGAAACAGGCCCTTCAGCCCAACTTGCCCACACCGGCCAACATGCCCTATCTACACTAGCCCCATCCTGCCTGCGTTTGGCCCATCTCCTTCCATTCCAGGGAGTGCAGCGCAGGTTCACAAGGTTGATTCCCGGGATGGCGGGACTGTCATGTGCTGAGAGAATGGAGCGGCTGGGCTTGTTCACTCTGGAATTTAGAAGGATGAGAGGATATCTTATTGAAACATATAAGATTATTATATGTGGAGTCTGTGGAATTCTCTGCCTCAGAGGGCGGTGGAGGAAGGTTCTCTGGACGCTTTCAAGAGAGAGCTAGATAGGGCTCTTAAAGATAGCGGAGTCAGGGGATATGGGGAGAAGGCAGGAACGGGGTACTGATTGTGGATGACCAGCCATGATCACATTGAATGGGCTCGAAGGGCCGAATGGACTACTCCTACACCTATTGTCTATTGAGATGGGTGATCTTACAGAGGTGTGTAAAATCATGAGGGTGAATGAACCCAAGTCCTGGGTCTTGTACCCAGGATGGGGAAATTAAAAACATGTACCCATCTAAATGTTTCTTAAACGTTGCTATAGTCCCTGCTTCAACTACCTCCTCTGGCAGCTCGTTCCATACACCCTCTACTCTTTGGTCCTCTGGTTCTCGATTCCCCTACTCTGGGCAAAAGACTACCCGATCTATTCCTCTCATGATTTTGTACACTATAAGACCGCCTCTCATCCTCCCGTGGTTCTTGATCAGTATGGGTGTCAGGGGTTATGGGGAGAAGGCAGGAGAATGGGTTTGAGAGGGGAAGATAGATCAGCCATAATCGAATGGTGGCAGAGACCCGATGGGCCGAATGGCCTAATTCTCCTCCTATGTCTTATGATCATTTCAGGGATCGGTAGCCACCCAATAATGCTGGTGCTGTCAGCAACATATTCGGCACAATGCCTTGGTTAACCTATGATGAGCGTTTGTCGGCACTGTGCCTGCACTGGCTGGAGTTTAGAAGGTTGAGGGCGGACCTCATTGAAACTCACCGAATAGTGAAAGGCTTGGATAGAGTGGATGTGGAGAGGATGTTTCCACTAGTGGGAGAGTCTAGGACTAGAGGTCACAGCCTCAAAATTAAAGGACGTTCCTTTAGGAAGGAGATGAGGAGAAATATATTTGGTCAAAAGGTGGTGAATCTGTGGAACTTATTGCCACAGACGGCTGTGGAGGCCAAATCAGTGGATATTTTTAAGGCAATTGATTAGAACGGGTGTCAAGGGTTATGGGGAGAAGGCAGGAAAATGGGATTAGGAGGCAGAAACATTGAAAATTGGTGCAGGAGTAGGCCATTCGGCCCTTCGAGCCAGCACCGCCATTCAATATGATCATGTCTGATCATCCAAAATCAGCACCCCGTTCCTGCTTTCTCTCCATATCCCTTGATTCCTTTAGCCCTAAGAGCTAAATCTAACTCTCTCTTGAAAACATCCAGTGAATTGGCCTCCGCTGCCTTCTGTGGCAGAGAATTCCACAAGTTCACAACTCTCTGGGTGAAAAAGCATTTCCTCATCTCAGTCCTAAATGGCCTCCCTCTCCCACCAACATCGGGAACATGTTTCCTGCCTCTAGCATGTCCAAACCCTTAACAATCTTATATGTTTCAATAAGATCCACTCTCATCCTTCTTCTAAACTCCAGTGAGTCCAGGCCCAGCGCTGAGCGTAGGTTAATGAGTTGGTGTAACCCAGCGGATTGCCTCTTTCGTTTGAACCCAGGGCTTCGGAAGGCAGGACGGTGGAGGTTCCATACAAAGGGGACGTGGAGAAGACTATCCTGGACATTCTGGGCGGTTTACGGTCCACGTGTACGTACGTGGGAGCCGCCAAGCTGAAGGAGCTGAGTCGAAGGACAACCTTCATCCGGGTGACCCGCCAGTTCAACCAAACGTTCTCTTAGCCTGCCCCGTCACGGACAAACTAACCGGGAGTTTAATTTCTCTGCGGCTCCCCTCATTCAACATGATATACTTGAATATAATTCGAAACCTTGCACGCTGTGTTAATATTTCCCAGATTTAAAAAAAATTGACTGCAGAACTTACAGAGCTGGTCTTCTACGGCTTAGTGCGGCAGCGTGGCGCAGCGGTAGAGTTGCTGCCTCGCTGCGCCAGAGACCCGGGTTCGATCCCCACCACGGGTGCTGCCTGTACGGAGTTTGTACGTTATCCCCGTGACCTGTGTGGGTTTTCTCCGGGTGCTCCGGTTTCCTCCCACACTCCGAAGACGTGCAGGTTTGTAGGTTAATTGGCTTGGTATAAATGTAAATTGGCCCCAGTGTGTGTAGGATAGTGTTAGTGTACGGGGATGGCTGGGTCGGCTGAAGGACCTGTTTCCGCGCTGTATCTCTGAACTAAAATAAACTAAACTGCAGCTGTCTTCCACTTTGCCGTCTAAAATATTCTGGCAGTTCTTTATTGTGCTACTTTTGGCTTGTAAGCTACATTGACCCCCCCCCCCAATATTAGGTTACCCTCTTTTTTTACCTCCCCCCTCTACTCGACCATTTCATCCCACCACCCCGCCCCGTCACCCCCCTTCCACCTCTCCCATTCCACTTCTCCCCTTCCCTCCGGATTCACATTTCATTCTTCTTTTTATCCCTATCCTTCACCCTATTGTCCTCTTTTCATCTCTAGTCCTTATCCACCCATCTGCCAGTGAACCCCCTCTCAGCTGTATCCACATATCACTTAAGAAAGGTGACGTCTCGGGTCGAGACCCTTCTTCAGAACTTCAGGGTCTGAAGAAGGGTCCCGAGCGTGAAACGTCGCCGATGCCTTTTCTCCAGAGACGCTGCCTGACCCGCTGAGTTACTCCAGCACTTTGTGTCTATCTTCGGTGCAAAGCGGCATCTGCGGTTCCTTCCTGCACATCCGCCCATCACATGTCCCGCTCCCTCCTCTCTATTCCAGCTTTCTCCACACCCCACCCCCAACAAGATTAGTCTGAAGGAAGGTCTCGATATGAAACGTCACTTAACCATGTCTACGAGATGCTGTCTGACCCGCTTAGTTAGTCCAGCATGGCATTTTCTTTAATAAAGTCACAATGATGCAAAAAGGACACAGAGTGCTGGAGTAACTCGGCAGGTCAGGCAGCCTCTCTGGAGACCATGGATAGATTATGTTTCGGGTCGGGACCTAACTTCAACCATGTGTTTTATTTTTATCCACTGAAGATTATATTTTGATGTGAAAATCAGCAATTGCTTCAACCAAAAATGAATGTACAGCAATTATTTTATTACTAAATGGATTGCTTAGGAATATACAATTATGAATGCGAGGAATCTAATTTATTTCAAGCAGAATTTTAAATATATAAATTCTTATGTGTTTGTAATGTTTGA